>NC_134561.1:25961296-26264326 GCF_025594145.1 Primulina tabacum | reverse complement strand
ACCCTCTCTCAGATCTGCAAACTCTGCACTTTTATCCTGTCTGTATGATAAGGGGAAGAATCGTTGATAAAATTCAACTTTAAAAATTTTCCACGGAATCACTGAACTACGCTGTTCTAAGGCTTCTTTGGTTACCAGCCACCAACTCCATGCAACTTCCCGTAACTGATGCCCAACTAATCTAACTCTACAATCATCTGTAAAACCAAGAAATTCAAAAAGCATTTCTATATCCTCTAGCCAATTCTCACAATCTACTGGTGTCTCAGTACCCTTCAGAATCGGCGGTGTCAATGACTGAAATCTCTTCAACTGTGTTTCCATCAGAGTTTCTATCTCATCCATCTGATCAGTCGCAGTACTACCCCTTTCCGGAATTCTTCGAGGAGGTATATCTGATAATCACCAGAGTTAGCAATCACAGGAGTTAAATCAATCTCAGTCCCTTTCTGATCAGCTTACCTCTGATCAAGAATTGGTTCCGATTTATTTTCAAATCAATCACATTACCAAATCAACTCAGATATTCAGGTAACATGTATTTAGAAGCAGTAAAACATAATATCATGCTAGCATACACAATGTAAGTCAACATTATAATAAGTCACATGCTAGTAATCAAAAGAAAGGAAAGAAAACTCAATCTACCCCGCTCACTAGCTTCTATCTTAGTCTAAGATAACCTACAGTTCTGGAACCTACTGCTCTGATACCACCTGTTGTGGGGACCCGAACGCTAATTCAATTCTTAATCATCATTAGGATCAATTTATTAATTCAAGTAATTTGGGTCATAAAATTTTTTTTTTTTAATTACGGAACGTAATGAAATCTAACTAATATACAGATTCGTATAAATAAAGTACAAGTCCAGTGCAATCTACATTCAATAAAAACTAAGGTTTAACAACTAATTATCAAGTGTTCAACCCTATCTTTAATCCAAGTCCGTAGTCTCCACTCTAATCATGATCTCTCTCTCTTCTTGTCTTGACCCTGATACTGTCCCACCTGTTGTCATGCACACATACAAACAAGACAACAGCCGGATAACTCCGGTGAGAATTACATTCCCAGTATAAATCATGTATACATGCTGTAGAACCCGTATATCAGTAGACGTATAAGCCATGCATAATTCTAGATTTTTAAATTTAATTGACTTCATTGCATAATTATTTTAAATGCATTTATTTGAAGTTAATTATTCATTATTTCAGTTCAGTAGTTTGATTTTTAGCATTTCAGTTATTTCAGTGAGGCCGGACTGGAGTTGGAGTTTTGAGATAGAATTTAAGATTTGAGAAATATTTCCAGAAGTTAATTTAGCTAGCAAGTAAGTTCATTTAAGTTAAAAAGAAGTTTAAGGAATTATTTAAGTTAGTTGAGGATTTTAATTTAATTATTGGAGGTGATTAAGAAATGAGCTCATTTAAGTTACTTAATTAAGGGGTTAGTTCACTAAATTAATTAAAGGATTTTTTAAGGGTTATTAAATTACTAGATAATCAATTTTCCCCCTACCATTTATCATGCATTTTCGGCCACACCCCTAGAAGAACAAACTAGGACTTGCCAACTCACCTTTGACCCATTCTTGGTTGATTAGCATGCTAATTCTTTTAGCTATTTTTCCACCTTAATTAATTAATACTAGACCACTATCCTAACCCTTGTTTGGCATGATAAAATCGGCCACTATAGTCTAGAATCACCCAAGAGATCATTTGAAAGCAATTCAAAATTCAAAATTCAAATGCATGAAGACTTGGTCTTGATATGATCCTTATATCTTGCACCATCCTCCTCACCCCTCATAACCACTCCATCACACTCCCTCCCCACCGAAATCGCCAGGGCAAGCACCCAGTCCAGGCACCGCACCGCCCTCCTCCTTATCAGCATCAGCAGCAGAATAAGAGGCCTTTTCATGGACCGCCCAGGAACCGAGGCCAGCAGCAGCAGCGGGGACGCCCAGCCCCGAGGACTCAGGAGCACCCAGTTTGTCCCAGGTGCTCACGTCGCCATCCTGGAGCATGTATGGCTGGCTCAGGAAAGTGTTTTAAGTGTGGCAGTCTAGACCACATATTGCTGCAGTGCCCTCAGAGGAATCTGCCTACCCAAGGCAGAGTTTTTGCTCTTCATGCCGCGGAAACCAACCCGGAGACTATGTTGTTGACAGGTACCTTTAAACCTTAAGTTATTATTTGAATTTCCGTGTTTTGGGAATCGGGATTTAGATTTTGAACTTAGAACTGTTATAGGATTGCATGCTCTACTCAGATTTATTTCAGAGGAATTAAGCTAGAGGAACCTTGACCTTTGCATGTCTATAAGTTTAGATCTTGTAGTGGGATTCAACTTAGAGCTCCGCTCTTTCAGGGAGAATTTTTATATCTGGTTCCGCTAAGTCATTTTAGACAGAGCGAGCAGCATAGTCGTCATGTTAAAAGGCAATGTTTAACCACGTTAATGGAAAAAATAAGTAAAGGGCTACAAAGGCTTTCACAACCTTAAACAGTAAGGCCCTGTGGCGTGAATGTCCAACATCAAGACAGCCAAGGGGAATGACAATTGTATTCAAACAGATACGCAATTCATAATTCCTTCCTCTCCACCTGCTGAACATGTCTTCTACATCATTGACTGGACCTCCCATTTTGTCTACAATAATTTCAGCAATTTTCTGAATTAACAAACTTATTTTCACGGCCCAATCAAGATCTCGGTATTCCATGGACATGAAATACACTCTTTCCTCAAGCTTCCGGAGTTCCATATCGATTGCACGATTGACTAAAACATTCTCATGATTGACTCCATCCAAAACAGAAATTGCTTCAAGATCTACCAGAGATGGCATTTTGGCCTGGACCACCAAATTCGAACTGGTTCCACAAACATCGTAGAATCCATCCAATACTTGTTCATCGTAATTGACAACATTAGAGCTCTGCATTGAGAATATAGACACAAAATAATCAATGAAATATAATAGCTAAAACACCTCAAATTGGAATCTGCTCCTTTGGGTCACTCTGCTTTGAGAGGCAGGAGGGAAGCAATAACAAGAAAATCGCTTTAACCCTGCCCCTTCTATCAATGATAAAGAGTACCGACTGATGAGCGTAAAATTATAGTCTGCTATCCAGTTCAAAAGCAAAAAAAAAAAAAAAAATCGGGAAGAGCAGAAAGATGACGGGGACACTGTGCTGTGAAGTGTGATCAAATCAATGATTAAAGTAAAGCATTGAGTTCGTCACAAAAGTACTGTCACTGAACGAATTACTCTAATACCTATAAGCGCATAGCACCAACAGAAAAGCTTCTGTTTCTTAGTTTCTATTTCAAAATTTTCACCAAAAAATTATCTGATAGAGATTTAAAAACCATAAACAAAACAAAGTTACAAAGTGATTGATTAACATTTTGTCCTCACCAAACGGGGATCGGCGTACCTGCAACAATTTTCTTTGCTAATATTAAGATAATACCGAGTTAACAGTTAAAAACCGTTGTAATTTTAATATAAAAAATTATTATTTATATCTTGAAATATTTTTTGTGTTGTTTTACAAGTAAATATCACGTACAAAAAAGGCTTTGATACAACATTTTCTAAATGGTTTATATTCTTCTAGAAACTGAATAACTAAATTAGGAAACAAACAAATGGTGACATGCTAAGGAGAGATTTCCTCTAATGTGAGAAAAATAACCTATTTAAATATATTTGCATTGGTATTTCGGATTTCTTAACTTTGATAAACCACGGTCAGAATGGCACCATCCATGAGGCAGATACGGTTACAAAATTCTTTAACCCTTTTATGAGAGATGGGATTTCCTAAAATTGACTAGATGAGTGATTAGACAAGTCCAGCTTTTAAAAGTGTTTCTATTAAAAAAAACATAAGCGGTTTTGATATTTGGATAAATGTTAAAAAATGTTTTTGTTTTTATTTTAAATAGAAGGAGAAACCCAAAAACTATAAATTTTGGCTTCTAAAAAACACTTAAATCAAGTGTTTTTATAAAACAACTTTTGTAACCAAACAATATACTTTTTTAAAAATAATGCTTTTAGTCCATTGGCTTATTCGACCAAACGCACTCAAAGATTTTGTGGTAAAATATCTGTTTTACTTCTTTTGGTTTTTTCCATCCTTTATAGATCATTGAAAAGGATGAAAAGATTGGAGTGAGTCACTTCAAACCTATACGACCTTTGGGATCTGGAGATACTGGCAGGTATACTTATGCTTTAAGCATCATTTAAAGCGATAATAATCTCTGTTAAGTTTACGCATCAGATCCACGTTTTTTACTTGGGCCTAAATAATTACCTTAAAACTTTCTTAAACAGGATATATATTAGATCTTAATTCAATTATTTATGCCAAAGTAATATGTATTTGGGTGCAAGTAATATGGATTAGATCTTAAGGTAATTTTTTACAAGGTATTTTTTATTATAACTCAAATCACGATATTTTTAAAAACTATTTTTATATGATGTGGCACTCATCATATTCCCTGTCAAGCAGCGTAACTCCATATTGTTGGTCATTGTCCAGGTATATTGGAAGGTTTTCAAAATAAACAACCCTATTTTGATTAGGGGTAACTTTGAAGGGACCCTCCCACTTTGGGTCCAACTTTCTTCTCTGCTCTTCTTGCACCTTCCTCAGGACCAAGTCACCTACCTGGAAGTTTCTCTTTTCTTCCAAAAGATCAAGGTCAGTAGCGCGTCTCGCATCATTCTCCTCGTCATAAAGCACTAACCTTGCCGATTCCAGCCCAATCTCAGCTGGGAGCACTACCTCATTACCGTAGATCAAACTGAAAGGAGTTTCTTTGGTTCCTTCTCTCGGAGTGGTTCGGTATGCCCATAAGACACTTGGTAGCTCATCCACACAATTGCCCTTAGCTTTGCCAAGTCGAACTTTCAGACCCTGCACCAGCGTCCGATTAGTCACCTCCACCTGACCATTACTCTGCGGGTAAGCTACAGAGGTAAAGACTTGTTGGATTTTCATCTCTCTACACCAAGCTTGGATCCTGGTCCCCTGGAACTGTCTCCCATTATCGGATATCAGTTTCCTAGGTACTCCGTATCTGCATACTATACTCTTCCACAAGAACTTCAGGACGTCATTTTTAGTGATTCTGGCCAGAGGCTCTGCTTCCACCCATTTTGAAAAATAGTCAACTGCTACCAATAGTAACTTTTTCTGAGCAGGAGCTAGAGGAAAAGGCCCCACAATATCTATTCCCCACTGGTCAAAAAGACAGGCAGCCGTGACAGCCTTCATTGCCGTGGCCGGTCGGTGATGCAACCGGGCATGGCGTTGACAACTATCACAAGACATCACTAACTCTTGAGCATCACGCAGCACGGAGGGCCAAGAATAACCGGCGAGCAGCACCTTCCTTGCCAATGCATAAGCCCCTAAATGATTTCCACAACATCCTTCGTGAACTTCTCGGAGTACATAATCAGCCTCTTGATAACTCAAGCACCGAAGCAGCGGCCCTGCAAAAGACATTCTATACAACACTTCTCCGATCATCACATAACGCGAACACTATGTCTTCAACTTACGAGCTTCGCGAGGGTTATCAGGAAGCTTTCCTTCTTTCAAGTAATCAACTATGCCAGTCATCCAATCCTCATCCTACTGTTCAACTGCGGGTGAACTCGTGTGAGGTGTGAGTTCAACTTGAAATAACACATCTCTAGTCTTCCAACTTCCCATTGTTCCAGCCATTTTGGCTAGAGTGTCTGTCTTTTCATTTTCTTTCCTAGGAATCTTTCAAATGTAATCTCTGTGAATTTCTCTCTAATTCTGTTCACCTCTTGAGCATACTCAATAAGCTTCTCATCCTTCACCTCATACATCCCCTTCATCTGTTGTGCTACAAACTGTGAGTCAGAAAAAATAAGTACCCGGGTAGCTCCCACATTTATGGCTGCTCGAAGTCCTGCCAACAAAGCCTCATACTCTTCCTCATTGTTGGATGCTCGAAAGTCCAACCTTACAGCCAACTTCACTTCCTCCCCAGCTGGTGAAATCAGTACTACTCCCACCCCACTTCCATCCTTCGACGAGGAACCATTCACATACACCTTCCAAGGGTCTTCATTCTCCTGATGCACAGTCTCAGCTAGAAAATCTGCTAAGGCTTGTGCTTTGATAGCTGTTCTTGGTTCATACTTGATGTGATACTCTCCAGGCTCAGTAGTCCATTTTACCAAATGGCCAGACATATCGGAATGAGTGAGGATTCTGCCAAATGGAATGTTAGTTAGCACCACAATTGGATGAGATAGGAAGTAGGGTCTCAAGCGCCTCGCTGTCATCACTAAAGTCAAAGCAAATTTTTCCAACCCTGAGTATCTGATCTCTGCCTCCTTGAGTGCATGCGAATCATAATAGACTGGCTATTGAGTTGATCCCTCCACCTTGACAAGGACCGAACTCACAGCTTCCTCGGTGGCAGATAAATATACCCACAAAGGCTCACCTGCCGCCGGTTTGGCCAGGACA
Organism: Primulina tabacum; assembly: GCF_025594145.1. Lineage (NCBI taxonomy): Eukaryota > Viridiplantae > Streptophyta > Magnoliopsida > Lamiales > Gesneriaceae > Primulina > Primulina tabacum. Next base: position 26,257,775 of record NC_134561.1, on the reverse strand, counting down.
GGCAGCTCAGCAAGGTATTTTTTCAACTCTTCAAACGCTTTCTCGTAGGCTGGATCCCATTCAAATTTTTTCGCCTTTCTCAAAGTCCGTAAGAACGGTAAGCTTCTGTGGGCGGACCTCGAGATAAAATGCGCTAATGCAGCAATCCTCCCTGTCAACTGCTGAACCTCTTTGGGTCCCCGGGGAGAGACCATATTTTGGATAGCTTGAACTTTCTCGGGGTTAGCTTCAATCCCCCTCTCTCTCACCATATAACCCAGAAACTTCCCACTCTTCACCCCAAATATACACTTCTGAGGATTCAACTTAAGCCCATATGACCTGAGGGTGGAAAAAGTCTCCACTAAGTCAGGTGCGAGCTGGGTTGAATCCTTAGACTTTACCATGATGTCGTCCACATACACTTCGACATTCCTTCCCACCTGTTCAGAAAAGACTCTATCCATCAATCGCTGATACGTGGCTCCGGCATTTTTGATTCCGAAGGGCATGACCACGTAGCAGAAAGTTCCTTCAGACGTGATGAAACTCACTTTATCTTGGTCCTCCACAGCCAAGGGAATTTGATGATATCCCTGATAAGCATCCAACATACATAAATATTGATGTCCTGCTGTGGAGTCCACCAACTGATCTATCCGAGGCAGAGGATAACAATCTTTAGGACATGCCTTATTGAGGTCTCTGAAATCCACACACATCCTCCATTTCCCTGAACTCTTCGGAACAAGAACGACATTTGAGAGCCAAGTAGGAAACTGCACCTCTCGAATGTGCCCAGCATTGAGCAACTCTCCCACCTCCTTCTTTATAACTATATCTTTTTCGGGCCCGAAGTGTTTTTCTTCTGCTTCACGGGACGGGAATTTGGTAAGATGTTTAATCGGTGTTCTTCTACATCTAGGCTCGTCCCTGTGAGCTCTTGGGCTGATCAAGCGAACCCGCTGAGATTAGCCTGTAAACAAGTAATGAGTTCATCTCTGACCTCTGGGTCAAGGTCAGGGGCTATTCTTAGCGTCTTCTTGTCGGGCCCCAATGTCACGATCTCCGGATTCTCATCTATCACCTCATGAACCTCCATTACTACTACGGGCAACCCGCTTCGCCCCCTTCTAATCATATTGACCTCCACACGCGCCCTCTTCCCCTCTTCTTTCACTATCCCCTCATAACACCGACGCGCGACCCTCTGGTCCCCGCATAAGACTCCAACCTCCTTCCCTACAGGAAACTTCAACTTCTGATGATACGTGGACGCTACAGCTCTGAAATCTTTTTGGGCTGGTCGCCCCAGAATTCCATTGTAAGCGGATGGGGTGTCCACCACTGTAAATGTTGTCATCTTTGTTACCTGCCGAGGCTCATGTCCTAAAGATAGAGGAAGGACAATCTGCCCGAGCGGAGGGATGGCATGTCCTGCAAATCCATATAGAGGGGTAGAGATTGGCTCGAACTCAAATCCCCTCCACCTTCATCTGATCCAGAGTGCTCTTGAACAAGATATTAACAGAGCTTCAATTATCAATAAAGATTCGTGCCACATTGTAATTGGCAACGGTGGCCGTTACCACCAAGGCATCGTTATGAGGAGCCACAATGCCTCGGAGGTCATATGGTCTAAAACTTATGACAGGATCCTGGGGTAATTCCGCACCCCTAGATATTTCAAAATTCTCCTACCTCCTGCCATGCGCCTTTCGCGCTCGCCCGGAATCCCCATCAGTAGCACAACCCAAGACCATGTGAATCATTCCTCTCGTAGCGTGGTTATCCTCATTCGTTCCCCTCCTCGGTTCAGTGGGCTCTCGAGGGACTTCGTGACCTCGACCTTCTCTCCTCGGCTCCTCGATCCTCTAATGTATCCATGGAGGGCCTCGACCCCGCCTAGAAGATGGGCGAGATCTCAGTTCACTCTTGGGCGAGGATCCTTCTTCTCTACCCTGCGGCGGAGGTCGAACACTGCTCTCAACGCTTTGCGACTTCTCCCCCCTCTCCCCTGATTCCCTCACCTCCATCACCTTATCCCGATTCCTATTCAGAGGAACATGCAATGAGAATTGTCCTCTACTTCTGGTTCTGTCCTCCTCCCTCTCACCTGCACCTCTCTTCTTACCGCCTCTCTCGGCTCCCTCCACCCTACTCCCTCCGGGTCGGTTTTCCATCCTTCTATACCATTGGGCATCTTCCAAGTTTACATATTTTTCCGCCCGAGCTAACAAGTCATCATAGCTCGACGGAGGTTTCTTGACCAGCGACTTGAAGAATTCTCCCCCCCTCAGCCCTTGGGTAAAGGAACTTATCATGATGTCAGGGGTAGCCGCTGGTATTTCCAACGCTGCGCTGTTGAAGCGCTGGACAAACTCCCGTAAAGTTTCAGCCTCTTGCTATTTCATTACAAACAAACTCAAGTAGTTCTTCTGGTGCCTCTTGCTGCTGGCACATTGGTGCAACAAAGCTGCAGAAAAATCTTCGAAAGATTGTATGGAGTTGGGCTGCAGGGTATTAAACCATTGTTGGGCTGACGTTATCAACATGCCCAAAAATACCGTGCACCTAACTCCATCCGAATACTGGTGAAACAGAGCCGCATTCTCAAATCTCCCCAAGTGTTCTTCGGGGTCTGTATGTCCGTCATATTCTCCAACGTTCGATTGTCGGAAATTTGGGGGAAGCCCTTCTTCCAAGATGGATAATGAAAAAGGGCTTCTTTTCTTGGGTACCGGCGCCCTTCTTCCAACCTGCTCCCTCAACCTCCGTATCTCCTTCCACATCTCCCCCATCTCACTAATCTCCCCACTTTGGAGGGGATGCGTCTCTTCAACCCTGCTCTGGTGGACTTCAACATTTTCCTCTCGCTCCTGGCGAGTGGCCTGCTCTTCAACGACCGTAGATTCTTGGTTCCTCTTCATAGCCTCATCCACGGTCCGAGTGATAAATTGACCCAACTGCTCCAGGGTCAAGTTCCCCACATTTTCATTAGGACGGGGTTGCTCGACCCTGTTCTCTTGACGAGGTTGTTCTGTTCTCGCCTCCTGATGGGGTTGTTCCTGCATTGCCTCAGCATGAGACTGTTTAAGTCCCCTCTGAGGACGCGATGATGCTGAGGTAGCTCTTCTAATCCCTCTCTTCCCTACCATCTCTACGTCTCAACTCAAATTTTCCCACAGACGGCGCCAAGTGATACTCACGGAAAATTTAGGGTCCGATTCCAGCAAGTGTCACTAGTCTAGACGCAGGTTTTGAAATTATCCTGAGCCTGAAATCACAAATAAGATCGTTAGGAGGGGGCCAGGAGGGTGTCCTGGTGTAGCCCCTCCGACGCTCGAGTCAGAGACTGAGGATATATGGGGGGAGCAGCTAAGGGTGCTGCTGAAAACAATATAGTGAATGAATATCATACGCTCAAACCTGGTATTTATAAGAGAATACCAGGGCCCTTGGTGGGCCTGTCTTCCATTTGGGCTGGGGATGGGCCAAGGATAATGTGCCCATCCATGGGGTATCAAGGGTCTAAATTTTTTTTTTTAAAATACAAGTGCGGAAACGTAATGTAATCAATCTGATATACATATCAAAAGTAAAGTACATGTCTTGTACTCAATACATTAAAATCAAACTAGGGTTCAACTACTATATATCAAGTGCTGAAGCCTATCTACTTCTGATCCGGATCTCCACGCTAACTTGTCCTCTCTCATCCTCTTCTTGACCCTGATCCTGTCTCATCTGTTGTCATGCACACATACAAACACGACAACAGCCGGATAACTCCGGTGAGAATATAATCCCAGTATAAACAATGTAAACATGCAATCATATAAAAACATATATAAAAGCATATAACAGTTATCAATAACATGTATCAAATCTGAAAACATGAATGATGTAAAACTAAAAATAAACTCGTGACTCGTCATCTCAGACTCGACTCATTTCTAATATAAGGATCCCGATTCCTGGACATTGTCTCATATATCGAATCTCAGCGATAGGAATAAATCAATACCTAAGCAAACATCGATATAAACCAAACATCAAGTGTCTTGGCATATCCGCCACAGACTTGGCATGTCCTGCCAATGACTAGTCATCTCCGCCCATGACCCAATACACGCTTTGCTATAAATCAATAGAATAAGCATCTCAATCTCAGACATTGCAACATATCGAGGCAATGACAATTAAGTATGTGATTTCGGGAAACTCAAGTTAAATCAAACTCGAGTTGTGCAATCCCAGATCAACATTGATTTATACATTTTTTTTCTGTCAATCTGACTCTGTCGAAGTCTCGGATTCAAAGCCTGTCAATATCAATCTGGAAATGACAGTATCGAGGAGTATAATATCAATACGCCACTCAATCAATACTGGATATAATAAGAACTAGATTAAATTCTGTTTCAACGGCATAACGGCACAATCTCAATATATCCAGCGATACAATATCAATCCCACAACTCATGATCAATCACAGTACAAATCTGATATCAATCTCAATCAAATAAACTCTGAAAATCATAAAAATTTTATAAGGTATCTATTCTTCAATCCAGTTTCGATTATACGATTTCTACTATGTCAAAAACACCATATATGAATCATATTCAATTCCTTCAATATCATATTTTAAAAACATAACAAAACGTAATAAAACTTATGTCCAGTTGAAGCATGTGTCGATAGGAACATAGTACTGAAGTCGGATTGAAATTCTGACGGGCGGATCTTGCACAAACTTCAAATTCCTAAAATAAAAGAAATGAATTCTTTTATATATAAATTGCATGGCCAGAAAACGTGGCATGATTCTTTGCACTGCACGTCTCGCACATATGCGCGACCCTCCTCGGCGCATATGCGCGAGACATTCTGTCTCGGCGCGTGTCAGCACGGTAACTCGCGCATATGCACGAGGTTCTTTACAACTATCTGCCATCCTCGCGCACATGCGCGGATCCATGTATCGCATATGCGCGAGGTTCTCTGCTTACCTCGCGCATATACGCCCGTCGGGGTCGCGCATATGCGCGAGGGCTCATCCTCGCACATAATTTCAATCTTCTTTCCGGCTTTCCCGGTCCGATCCGTTCCGTCTAAAATCACATCAATTATCAACAAATCATTTTAGATTACGATAATCAAAATCTCGGGCATTACATTTCTCCCCCCCTAAGATACGATTTCGTCCTCGAAATTCACATCAGTGAAACAACTCGGGAAATCTCTGTCTCATGTCTGATTCGGTTTCCCATGTAGCTTCTTCGATGCCATGACGACTCCACTGAACTTTCACAAGCGGAATAGTCTTCGTTCTGAGCTGGTTTTCTTTACGATCGAGAATCGGGATCGGCTTCATGAAGTAACTCAGTGTCTCGTCAAGTTCGGCCTCGTCTGGCTGAATGACATGTGAAGCATCAGAAAGATATTTCCTCAATAAAAAAATATGAAAAACATCATGTATCCAAGATAAAGAAGGCAGTAATGCGAGTCGATAGGCACGATCTCCTATCTTCTCGGGAATCTCGTACGGCCCAATATAACGTGGAGACAATTTCCCTTTTCTGCCAAATCTGACAACTCCTCTATAAGGTAAAATCATCAAGAATACTCGGTCTCCTGCTTCAAATACTAACGGTCTACGTCGAGCATTGGATTATTTGGCCTGTCTGTCTTGTGGTGCCTTCATTCTCTTCTGAATCAGCTTCACTTTTTTAGTCACATCTCTGATCATATCAGGTCCAATCTCAGAAACCTCAGAGATATCGTCCCAATAAAGCGGGGATCTGCGTTTCTTACCGTACAACGCTTCAAACGATGCCATCTCAATACTCGTCTGATAGCTGTTGTTGTACGAGAACTCACAAAGTGGCAATGAATCCTGCCAACTAGTGCTAAAATCAAGCACTACAGCTCTAAGCATATCCTCCAGTGTCTTGATAGTTCGCTCTGACTGTCCGTCGGTCTTAGGATTATATGCGGTACTCAGATGTAACTTCGTTCTTAGAGCCTGCTGTAAATTCTGCCAAAAGTGCGAAGTAAACCGAGGATCACGGTCTGAAACAATAGACTTCGGCACTCCGTGCAATTTGACCACTTCTTTGACATAAATCTCTGTCATCTGGTCATGTCGGTACGTCATCTTGTACGGAATAAAACATGCTGATTTGGTCAATCTGTCAATCATGACCCAAATTGCATCACAACCTCGGGAGGATCTCGGTAGTTTCGTCACGAAATCCATGGAAATGTGATCCCATTTCCATTCAGGAATAGATAAACTCTGTAACAATCCTCTTGGTTTCTTTCTCTCGGCTTTCACCTGTTGGCAATTCAGACATTTGGATACAAATTCAGCAATATTAGCTTTCATCTGTTTCCACCAAAACTGTCTTTTCAAATCATTGTACATATTTCTGCCACAAGGATGAATACTGAATCGACTACTGTGCGCTTCTGACAATATCTGTTGTTTCAAATCTGAAACATCCGACACAACCAGACGATTATTCACATACAGTACACTGTCACGTACCTGATATTCGGATCGATGCCCTCCTCTTACCATCGATATCCAATTCTGCACATTCTGATCAACTTTCTGAGCCGCTTTAATTCTCAAAATCAGCTCTGGTTCGACTTGAACGGCATAAAGTCGCAACGGTTTACAATCTGTCTCAAATACCAATCCAGACAAACAACAATCTTCAATCAAATTCGAAACACCAATCGTCGATAAGGATAAAGAACATACCTTTTGACTCAGTACATCAGTTGCTGCATTTGACTTTCCCGGATAGTACTTGATTTCACAATCAAAGTCTTTAAGCAAATCAAGCCATCTTCGCTGCCTCATATTCAGCTCTGACTGTGAAAACAGATATTTCAAACTCTTGTGATCATAATAAATCTCGAACTTCTCACCATATAAGTAATGTCGTCATATCTTCAGTGCAAATACAATGGCTGCCAATTCAAGATCATGAGTTGGGTAGCGAGTCTCGTGTGGCTTCAACTGTCTCGAAGCATAGGCGATAACATGTCCTCGCTGCATCAGAACACAACCCAACCCTCTGTGAGAAGCATCACAATAAACTACAAAATCACCAGTACCTGACGGAATAGTCAACACCGGAGCACTGGTCAATCTCTTCTTCAATTCAAGAAAACTAGACTTACAGTCTTCTGACCATACAAACAGAGCATTCTTCTGAGTCAGCTGCGTAATAGGTTTAGCAATACTCGAGAAATCTTTAATGAATCAACGGTAATAACCTGCTAAACCCATAAAACTGCGTATCTCAGGCACAGATGTCGGTCTCGGCCAACTGATTACAGCCTCAACCTTGCTAGGATCAATAGAAATCCCGTCTCCAGATATAATGTGACCCAGAAATACAACCTGTCTCAGCCAAAGCTCACAATTTGAAAGTTTTGCATATATAATTTCTCAGCCCTCAGAGTTCTCAATACAATCCTTAAATGCTCAGCATGATCAATCCTATTCTTCGAATATATCAAAATATCATCAGTGAAAATAATCACAAAATCATCGAGATACTTCTGAAATACACGGTTCATCAATCCCATGAATACAACTGGAGCATTTGTTAAACCGAACGACATGACAATAAACTCATAATGTCCATACTTGGTTCTGAGCGCTGTCTTCGAGATATCAGAATCTCTGACTCTCAGCTGATGATATCCAGATCTCATATCAATCTTGGAATAGACAGAAGAACCCTGCAACTGATCAAATAAATCATCAATACGAGGCAAAGGGTATTTGTTCTTTACCGTAGCCTTGTTCAGTTGCCGATAGTCAATACAGAGTCTCATTAAACCGTCTTTCTTTCTCACAAACAATACTGGAGCACCCCAAGAAGAAACACTCGATCTGATGTACCCCTTGGCCAGTAGATCTTCTAAATGCTCTTTCAACTCTTTCAATTCGATTGGTGCCATCCTGTACGGAGCTCTAGAAATCGGAACTGTACCTGGTACCAATTCAATGCTGAAGTCTATCTCTCGAATCGGAGGCAAACCCGGAATCTCGTCTGAGAAGATATCAGCAAACTCGCATACCACTGTCAAATCTGCCAATGATGGACTCGATTTCAGTAAGTCAACTGAATATACAAGGAATCCCTCCGCTCCTTTCTGTAACAATCGAGTCATAGACATAGCAGATATCAAGAGAATTCTAGATGTAGAACCCTTACCGTAAAATTTCCATTCTTTAGCCATCTCAGGTCTGAATCTCACAATATTATTGTAACATTCAACGGTAGCTCTGTACTTGGTCAGCATATCAATACCGATAATACAGTAAAAATCAGATAACCCAAGCACAATACAGTCTAACTCAATCTCATGCCCATCATACTGTAGTACACAATGTTTCACAGATTTAACTGATGTCAAACATGTCCCCAAAGGAGAAGAGACAAGCACTACAGCAGATAAAGACTCAACAGGCAATGCATGACTCAATGTAAATCGTTCAGATATAAATGTATGAGAAACACCCGTATCTATCAAAACATAAGCAGGATAACCACAAAAAGAACAGTTACCTGCAACAACATCATCTGGTGCTTCCTGGGCCTGTTCCTCTGTCAAAGCAAATACTCTGGCCTGCTGTCTAGGAGGCTGGCTAACTGTCTGGCTTCCTCCTGGATTTTCTGTGACTGAGTTGTAGTCGGAGGTGGCTGGAAAGAATGAACAGCAGATGATCGTCTATCTATCTGAGCCACTGATCCAGATGACTTTGCTCCCTGGGATCCCTGGGAACCTCTCTGTGGATAGACTCTGGCAAAGTGTCCCTGCTGTCTGCAGATACGGCAACTACCAATCACTCCTTGGCATTTCTCGGTCGGATGTCTCCCTCCGCAAGTTCTACAATAAACCCCGGTATAACTCTTGCTCTGTCGGGAACCACTGGAGCTAGAAGAACTGCTGCCAGACTTCTTAAACTGTATTCCTTTGGCTTTCAGATAATCTTTCTTCCCGCTGCTGCTGTCACTCTCAAATCTGGGAGGTGGTTGCTGTGGTCTTTGTGCTGGAGGAACAAACGAAGCTCTTTTCTGTCTCATCAAACCTGCTTCTGCTCCTTTGGCTCTGTTCAGGGCATCAGCAAAGTTATTCGGTCGCCCTATGTTCACCAATGTAAAGATCTCAGGATTAAACCGATTGATGAACTGATCAGCAACAGCCTCGTCATTCTCAGCAATGTGCGGAGCAAAACGCAACAAAGTAGAGAACTTGGGAACATACTCCTCTATGTTCAACTGACCCTGTCTCAGATTAGCAAACTCTGCCCCTTTGTCTTTCCTGTATGACACTGGGAAAAATCTCTGATAAAACTCAGCTTTAAAGACATTCCAAGTAATAGTCATACCTCGATGCTCCAACGCTCTCTTTGTCGTGATCCACCAGTTCTTTGCAACGTCATGCAACTGTTGCCCAATCAATCGGACTCGGCTCTCATCTGTGTAATCCAAGGAATCAAACAGCATCTCAATATCTTCTAACCAACACTCAAAGTCAACAGAAGTCTCTGTTCCTTTCAGGGTCGGTGGTTTAAACGACTGAAATCTCTTCAATAGCATTTCCATCGGTGTTGCTGTCACATCCATCGGATTCGCAGAAGTACTACCCTGTTCTGGTACTCTTCGAGGAGGCATATCTGATTACCAAAATGGTTAGCAACCAAATATAGCATACCTGTTTCAGTCCTCCTCTGATCATCTTACTGCTGATCAAGAATCGGTTCTGATTCATTCTCAATAACACATGTTCCCAATCAAATCAGATAAACAGGTAAACATGCATTTCAAAACAGTAAAGGATGCTAGCAATCAAAAGCAAGGAAAGAAAACTCATTCTACCCCGCTCACTAGCTCCTATCTCAATTTAAGGAACCTACTACTCTGATACAACCTGCTGTGGGGACCCGGAGGCTAATTCATTTCCTAATCATCTTTCGGAATAATTTGATCGATAAAATAAACAGGGTCTAATTTTTTTTTAAAAATACAAGTGCGGAAACGTAATGTAATCAATCTGATATACATATCAAAAGTAAAGTACATGTCTTGTACTCAATACATTAAAATCAAACTATGGTTCAACTACTACATATCAAGTGCTGAAGCCTATCTACTTCTGATTCGGATCTCCACGCTAACTTGTCCTCTCTCGTCTTCTTCTTGACCCTGATCCTGTCCCATCTGTTCTCATGCACACATACAAACATGATAAAAACGGATAACTCCGGTGAGAATAAAATCCCAGTATAAACAATGTAAACATGCAATCATATAAAAACATATATAAAAGCATATAACGGTTATCAATAACATGTATCAAATCTGAAAACATGAATGATGTAAAACTATAAATAAACTCGTGACTCGTCATCTCAGACTCGACTCATTTCTAATCTAAGGATCCCGATTCCTGGACATTGTCTCATATATCGAATCTCAGCGATAGGAATAAATCAATACCTAAGCAAACATCGATATAAACCAAACATCAAGTGTCTTGGCATATCCGCCACAGACTTGGCATGTCCTGCCAATGACTAGTCATCTCCGCCCATGACCCAATACACGCTTTGCTATAAATCAATAGAATAAGCATCTCAATCTCAGACATTGCAACATATCGAGGCAATGACAATTAAGTATGTGATTTCGGGAAACTCAAGTTAAATCAAACTCGAGTTGTGCAATCCCAGATCAACATTGATTTATACATTTCTTTTCTGTCAATCTGACTCTGTCGAAGTCTCGGATTCAAATCCTGTCAATATCAATCTAGCAATGACAATATTGAGGAGTATAATATCAATACGCCACTCAATCAATACTGGATATAATCAGAACTAGATCAAATTCTGTTTCAACGGCATAACGGCACAATCTCAATATACCCAGCGATACAATATCAATCAGCTATCAATCCCACAACTCATGATCAATCACAGTACAAATCTGATATCAATCTCAATCAAATCAACTCTGAAAATCATAACAATTTCATACGGTATCTATTCTTCAATCCGGTTTCGATTATACGATGTCTACTATGTTAAGAACACCATATATGAATCATATTCGATTCCTTCAATATCATATTTTCAAAACATAACAAAACATAATAAAACTTACATCCAGTTGAAGCCTGTGTCGATAGGAACACAGTACTGAAGTCAGATTGAAATTCTGACAGGCGGATCTTGCTCAAACTTAAAATTCCTTAAATAAAAGGCATAAGGATTTTTCACAACTTTCCCCCGGAGATTCTCTTGGTTTCTTTGCTGTTGGAATGAAAGAAATGAATTCTTTTACATATAAATTGCATGGCTAAAAAATGTGGCATGATACTTTGCACTGCACGTCTCGCGCATATGCGAGACCCTCCTCGGCGCATATGCGCGAGACATTCTGTCTCGGCGTGTGTCATCACGGTAACTCGCGCATATGCGTGCCCTCACTCTGCGCATATGCGCGAGGTTCTTTACAACTCTCTGCCATCCTCGCGCACATGCGCGGATCCATGTCGTGCATATACGCGAGGTTCTCTGCCTACCTAGGGGTCGCGCATATGCGCGAGGGCTCATCCTCGCACATAATTTCAATCTTCTTTCCGGCTTTTCCGGTCCGATCCGTTTCGTCTAAAATAACATCAATTATCAATAAATCATTTCAGATTACGATAATCAAAATCTCGGGAATTACAAAAGGAATGTGGCACACCTGACCCTGTTTGCATCCTGCAGCTCCATGAAATCAAAAATCACCTCGATGGATTTAATCCATCCCTCAGCCACCATCGAGTCAGTAGTCCCCGAGAACTCTTTTGAATCCATCCTCCTAAACCTCTCATACACTGCCTCTGGTTTGGGCCTCGCCTCTTTGTCCACTGCAGCATTGTTCCCCGCAAATTGTACGAAGAACTGAGTCATACCTGCAAACATCTGTGCTTGCATATATAGCGGTGGGCTAGGAGAAGTGGCCCTCTCCCCATCACAAGCCTCTCTGTCCTCATCCGTTGCTCCACGAGCAACCAAACGTCAAGGAGGCATACCGTTCTAAAATTTACCCAACATATAACCCAGCATACAATAACCTAATATCAGTATCGTAGGATGCACGAAATTTGAACTTAAAACATGTACATGCTGAAATCGTGACTTGATGCTTACTACATGAAAGAATTTAAAACTTTAAAACTTAGACATGAGGGGTGACTTCGTGAGCCTCTCGCAACTGACAGAAGGCACAACCCTTTACAAGAACATCGCTCTGATACCAACTGTAACGTACCGTACTTTTAAACTACTTGAAATTTGCGGAAAATAAAATTTTCTTAAATATGAAATAAACTTTCAAATTGCGATCATCCATAATCTGTTCTAAAAAAAATAACTGCAACCAAACGTTCGAAATTAAAAATTTTGCAAAAGCATTTGACTAGGCATCATGACATAACATAAAATCAGAGTATTTGAAACTTTCATAAATTCTTAAAAAAACATGGTGGTCCTCGGGTTTAGCCTCCCGCTCAGTCCAAGCTAGCTCACCCCTCCTCACCCCTCGTCTCCTCAAATGCATCCTCACCTGCATCGATCAAGTCTAGTGAGTCTAAAGATTCAACATGTATAAACTGGGAGTAACGAGTAATACGTAATAAAATCACATGCAACTTTAAAATAGAGCATACGTACTTGAAACTTGAACTTGCATACTTAAAATCCTGAAAGTAACATATTTGACACTTGTGCATACATACATAAACATAGACTTGCCATCATCATAAGACTTTTCTTAAACATGCTTGCATAGTTGTACATACTTGAACATTCGTAAACTTCATCATTTTGCGTAGAGCCATGTTTCAAAGCAAGTGACCCATACATAAATATGCCTGATCAGACTAAACCACAGTACTTGGTTGACAGGGAAGATCCACTGCCACATACATGAGATCCCCGTTCATGCTTTAACGGGATTATTGGTCCCCGTTCATACTATAACGCTTTCCAATCCTGATCTAAAACCGTTCATGCTTTAACGGGGAGGATAGGTCCTCGGCCACGTTCACCGACTTCCAAACACATTCATAATTTGGTCACGAGACATTTAGCATACCTCAAAAAATTAAAATATTTTCTTTTGCACGTCGAACATACTTACTTGGCGTTGAGGGATTCGTTGGATCTCGCTTGGGGCCGCTGCTACAACATACTAACATGAGTTCAAACACTTATCTTTCATAGCTTAGACGTAGGTACTCGTGCTCACCACCGAAGTAAATAAATAGCTTATGACATTCTAAATCTCTCGGGACTTGACATCGTTTAATAATCGTACTAAGCCATGATATAGAACCCCAAAACAAATCCTATATTTTTACATAAATAAATTTTAACAATCGTACTAAACCATGATATAGAACCCCGAAGCAAATCTAAAAATTAATTTTTTTAAGAAAAAATTTTTTTTAAGGGGGGGTACACGGACCCTGTGTATGGATCCGGGTACGGGTCCGGGTAAGCACGAAAATTTCGTATTTTTTGAACGAAAAAAGACACGAACTCCGTGTCAAGGTCTGGTAAGGGGTCCGGATACATGCTGGACATGGAAATTCATGAAAATTCACTAACTTAATGATTCATTCTTCCAACCCAAGACTAAGGACTATGAACCAACACCTCAAGACTCATCCTAGAATCCTATTTACATTGATTCAAACCCGTACAAACACCCCAAACATCTCCAAGCATCTACAAGCAACTCCAATACAACAATAACTCATAATTCGACATCGTTTCGCTTCCTACGACATCTATTACATCCCAAGCCAATCCCGACCCAAAATAACCACCAAATATCACCTAAATACCTCCCATAACATATCTAAATGCAGTAGCACAAGCCCGGCGATTTCCAACGAAGCCTGCAACAAATAACTTCAAGAACATGTCAAGAACACATTTTCATAAAAGTCGCAGTTTGAGCAGTCCCATGAAAACAATCATAACTCGCTCATTTCTTATCCAAATATTTCGATATTATATCAAATCGAAGGTATCAAAAAGTTCTAAGTTTCATATGTTGAAAGTTTTCCAAGAAAACTGACCGAAAAATCTTAATAATTAAAAAGACAGCAAATTCGAGTTTTCAGATCCAAAAACAGTTTCAAAAGTGATCCAACCATATTTGCTCAAACTCTTACATAACATACACATGATTTTCATACAAACATCAAAATATTTACTATGACAAGATCGATGCAGAAACGAAAGAATATACATGCCTTTGATCTTTAAAACTCACGATACGGTGAATATCAAAGCGACACGGTGCGGGAAATGATCCGGGCGACTTGAGGCACGATTTTTGCTGCTAAATCAACGAAGGATTGATGAAGAAAATTTGGAGAGGGAGGTGGTGATATGAAGGCTGCTGAAAGAGAGTTTCAATAACTCTTCTCTTCTCCTATCACCATAATAAAAGAAAGAAAAGAAATGTGTGAGTGTGTGTATACGTGAATATATGTGTGTGGTGTGTGGGGTGTGTGTGTGGTGTGTTTGCATCCACATAATTGGTAAGTATAAGGTGTGTGTGTTTTAATTAGGGGAAATTTTTTTTAATTAATTAGTTAATCATGCCAATTAAAATGTTAAGCCAATTATCAAGTTAATAAAATTCTAATCCCATAATAAATTTACTAAAATCCCCTAATTAAAATAAAATCCACAATTGATAAACTTTAAAAGTTTAAAATCATAAAATCACTTAATAAATTAAATTAGGCTTCTAAAAAAAATTGCTAAAAACTTAATAAATCATTTAGAATTCCTCAATCCTAACTTAAAATAAAATACCACATTTTAAAATTGTCAAAATCGTCGCCGGTCTCTTTCCCTCGATCCCGTATCGAATATTCGCCTCAAACATAAACTCGAGAAAATATTTTAACGTGCATCAAATAAACATAAATAATTAAAATAATGAAATTTAATAAGTCATGCATCTCTAAAATTATTTTAAACTTAAATAATTAATTTAACAAATTAAATAAATGCACGGGTTTTACGTATTCTGATTTTAGGCTCTACATTAACTCCCGGATCTAACTTTCTTTCTTTTTCTTTCAGGCTACCGTGGGAAGATACTTTAGTAACTGATATCCATATTCAAAATGAAAGGGCGGGTATTCCCACAAAACAAAAGCGCTAGACTCCTGGTCCTTTACTTTAATCAACGAAGGCAGACGCTCCAGCAGCTTTAGTACTTAGTTAACGCCCCAGCCCAACTCCCGCGATGAGAAGGGCTGCTAGGGAATAAAACAAGCGAAGAAGTCCTTACTAAACTACCAGTGCAGGTAAGGAAGTTAATGGGCAATCCTCACAGTTGCCCCATCCCACTACCAAAGAGAAGACAACAACAATCTAGCTACTAGGATAGAAACGGACGATAGTTTTATCATCCTCTATTCTCTATCGTCAATCTTTACCTCTCCTACTCCACTACTTCCCTCCTTCAAAGCATGATTAATGCGCCTCTCTCCTGAAAAACATGATCAACGTGGACTTCTTTCGAGCATCTCGAGCATTTTTAGAGTTGAGCCTTCCAACCTAGCCCATGAAAAAAAGCTAGCTGAAAGCTCTATTTTAGTCTTTTAGTCGTCAGCAGGGAATGATTCTGGCCCTCTGTGTATGCTGTTTCTTTTGTTCAAGATTACTTACGAAACCTAGCCTTGGTTCTAGATTCATATGCATCTTTGTATTCTCCTACCCCACCATGCCTGGCCCTTTACCTTACCTTAAAAGAAAAAGAGAGGGAGACCACTCTGAATACAACATGGCATGATTCTTTGCACTGCACGTCTCGCGCATATGCTCGACCCTCCTTGGCGCATATGCACGAGACATTTTGTCTCGACGCGTGTCATCAAGGTAACTCGCGCATATGCGGGCCCTCACTCTGCGCATATGTGCGAGGTTCTTTACAACTCTCTGCCATCCTCGCGCACATGCGCGGATCCATGTCGCGCATATGCGCGAGGTTCTCTGCCTACCTCGCGCATATACGCTCGGCGGGGTCGCGCATATGCGTGAGGGCTCATCCTCGCACATAATTTCAATCTTCTTTCTAGCTTTCCTGGTTCGATCCGTTCCGTCTAAAATCACATCAATTATCAACAAATCATTTCAGATTACAATAATCAAAATCTCGGGCATTACATTTCTCCCCCTCTAAGATACGATCTCGTCCTCGAAATCACAGGCAATCAAATCATATCATAAAGAAATGTATAAAGAAGTTAAACAGAAAACTCACGTCAGTGAAACAACTCGGGAAATTTTAGTCACATGTCTGATTCGGTTTCCCATGTAGCTTCTTCGATGCCATGACGACTCCACTGAACTTTCACAAGCGGAATAGTCTTTGTTCTGAGCTGCTTTTCTTTACGATCGAGAATCGGGATCGGCTTCTCGAAGTAACTCAGTGTCTCGTAAAGTTCGGCCCCGTCTGGCTGAATGACATGTGAAGCATCAGAAAGATATTTCCTCAATAAAGAAACATGAAAAACATCATGTATCCCAGATAAAGAAAGCAATAATACGAGTTGATATGCACGATCTCCTATCTTCTCGGGAATCTCGTACGGCCCAATATAACGTGGAGACAGTTTTCCTTTCTTGCCAAATCTGACAACTCCTCTAAAAGGTGAAATCATTAAGAATACTCGGTCTCCAGCTTCAAATACCAACGGTCTACGTCAAACATTGGATTATTTGGACTGTATGTCTTGAGGTGCCTTCATTCTCTTCTGAATCAGCTTCACTTTTTCAGTCCTATCTCTGATCATATCAGGTCCAATCTCAGGAACCTCAGAGATATCGTCCCAATAAAGCGGGGTCTGCATTTCTTACCGTACAACGCTTCAAACGATGCCATCTCAATACTCGTCTGATAGCTGTTGTTGTACGAGAACTCACAAAGTGGCAATGAATCCTGCCAACTAGTGCTAAAATCAAGCACTATAGCTCTAAGCATATCCCCCAGTGTCTGGATAGTCTGCTCTGACTGTCCGTCGGTCTTAGGATTATATGCGGTACTCAGATGTAACTTCATTCTTAGAGCGTGCTGTAAACTCTGCCAAAAGTGCGAAGTAAACCGAGGATCACTGTCTAAAACAATCGACTTCGGCACTCCATGCAATCTGACCACTTCTTTGACATAAATCTCTGTCAGATGGTCATGTCGGTACGTCATCTTGTACGGAATAAAACATGCTGATTTGGTCAATCTTTCAATCATGACCCAAATTGCATCACAACCTCGGGAGGATCTCGGTAGTTTCGTCACGTAATCCATGGAAATGTGATCTCATTTCCATTCAAGAATAGATAAACTCTGTAACAATCCTCATTGTTTCTTTCTCTCGGCTTTCACCTGTTGGCAATTCAGACATTTGGATACAAATTCAGCAATATCAGCTTTCATCTGTTTCCACCAAAACTGTCTTTTCAAATCATTGTACATCTTTCTGCCACCAGGATGAATATTGAATCGACTACTGTGAGCTTCTGACAATATCTGTCGTTTCAAATCTGAAACATCTGGCACAACCAGACTATTATTCACATACAGTACACTGTCACGTACCTGATATTCGGATCGATGCCCTGCTCTGACCATCGATATCGAATTCTGCACATTCTGATCAACTTTCTGAGCCGCTTTAATTCTCAAAATCAGCTCTGGTTCGACTTGAACGGCATAAAGTCGCAACGGTTTACAATCTGTCTCAAATACCAATCCAGACAAACAACAATCTTCAATCAAATTCGAAACACCAATCGTCGATAAGGATAAAGAACATACCTTTCGACTCAGAACATCAGCTGCTGCATTCGACTTTCCCGGATAGTACTTGATTTCACAATCAAAGTCTTTAAGCAAATCAAGCCATCTTCGCTGCCTCATATTCATCTCTGACTGTGAAAACAGATATTTCAAACTCTTGTTATCAGAATATATCTCGAACTTCTCACCATATAAGTAATATCGTCATATCTTCAGTGCAAATACAATGGTTGCCAATTCAAGATCATGAATTGGGTAGCGAGTCTCGTATGGCTTCAACTGTCTCGAAAAATAGGCGATAACATGTCCTCGCTGCATCAGAACACAACCCAACCCTCTGTGAGAAGCATCACAATAAACTACAAAATCACCAGTACCTGACGGAATAGTCAACACCGGAGCACTGATCAATCTCTTCTTCAATTCAAGAAAACTGGACTCACAGTCTTCTGACCATACAAACGGAGCATTCTTCTGAGTCAGCTGGGTAATAGGTTTAGCAATACTCGAGAAATCTTTAATGAATCAACGGTAATAACCTGCTAAACCCCTAAAACTGCGTATCTCTGACATAGATGTCGGTCCCGGCCAACTGATTACAGCCTCAACCTTGCTAGGATCAACAGAATACCCGTCTCCAGATATAATGTGACCCAAAAATATAACATGTCTCAGCCAAAACTCACATTTTGAAAGTTTTGCATATAATTTCTCAGCCCTCAGAGTTCTCAATACAATCCTCAAATGCTCAGCATGATCAATCATATTCTTCGAATATATCAAAATATCATCAGTGAAAATAATCACAAAATCATTGAGATACTTCTGAAATACATGGTTCATCAATCCCATGAATACAGCTGGAGCATTTGTTAAACCGAACGGCATGACAATAAACTCATAATGTCCATACCTGGTTCTGAACGCTGTCTTCGAGATATCAGAATCTCTGACTCTCAGCTAATGATATCTAGATCTCAGATCGATCTTAGAATAGACAGAAGAACCCTGCAACTGATCAAATAAATCATCAATACGAGCCAAAGGGTATTTGTTCTTTACCGTAGCCTTGTTCAGTTGCCGATAGTCAATACAGAGTCTCATTGAACCGTCTTTCTTTCTCACAAACAATACTGGAGCACCCCAAGGAGAAACACTCGGTCTGATGTACTTGGCCAGTAGATCTTCTAGAAATTGGAACTGTACCTGGTACCAATTCAATGCTGAAGTCTATCTCTCGAATCGGAGGCAAACCCGGAATCTCGTCTGAGAAGATATCAGCAAACTCGCATACCACTGGCAAATCTGCCAATGATGGACTCGATTTCAATAAGTCAAATGAATATACAAAGAATCCCTCCTCTCCTTTCTGTAACAATCGAGTCATAGACATAGCAGATATCAAGGGAATTCTAGATGTAGAACCCTTACCGTAAAATTTCCATTCTTCAGCCATCTCAGGTCTGAATCTCACAATCTTATGGAAACATTCAACGGTAGCTCTGTACTTGGTCAGCATATCAATACCGAAAATACAGTCAAAATTAGATAACCCAAGCACAATACAGTCTAACTCAATCTCATGCCCGTCATACTGTAGTACACAATGTTTCACAGATTTAACTGATATCAAACATGTCCCCAAAGGAGAAGAGACAGGCATTACAGCAGATAAAGACTCAACAGGCAATGCATGACTCAATGCAAATCGTTCAGATATAAATGTATGAGAAGCACCCGTATCTATCAATACATAAGCAGGATAACCACATAAAGAACAGTTACGTGCAACAACACCATCTGGTGCTTCCTGGGCCTGTTCCCCTGTCAAAGAAAATACTCTGGCATGCTGTCTAGGAGGCTGGCTAACTGTCTGGCTTCCTCTTGGACTTTGCTGTGACTGCGTAGTAGTCGGAGGTGGCTGGAAAGAATGAACAGCTTATGATCGTCTATCTGTCTAAGCCACTGATCCAGATGACTCTGCTCCCTGGGATCCCTGGGAACCTCTCTGTGGATAGACTCTGGCAAAGTGTCCCTGCTGTCTGCAGATACGGCAACTACCAATCACTCCCTGGCATTTCTTGGTCAGATGTCTCCTTCCGCAAGTTCTACAATAAGCCCCGGTTTAACTCTGGCTCTGTCGGGAACCACTGGAGCTAGAAAAACTGCTGCCAGACTTCTTAAACTGTTTTCCTCTGGCTTTCAGATAATCTTTCTTCCCGCTGCTGCTACCACTCTCAAATCTGGGAGGTGGTTGCTGTGGTCTCGGTGCTGGAGAAACAAACGAAGCTCCTTTCTGTCTCATCAAACCTGCTTCTGCTCCTTTGGCTCTGCTCAGGGCATCAGCAAAGTTATTCGGTCGCCCTATGTTCACCAATGTAAAGATCTCAGGATTCAACCGATTGATGAACTGATCAGCAACAGCCACGATATTCTCAGCAACGTGCAGAGCAAAACGCAACAAAGTAGAGAAATTGGCCACATACTCCTCTATGTTCAACTGACCCTGTCTCAAATTAGCAAACATTGCCCCTTTGTCTTTCCTGTACGACACTGGGAAAAATCTCTGATAAAACTCAGCTTTAAAGACATTCCAAGTAATAGTCGTACATCGATGCTCCAACGCTCTCTTTGTCGTGATCCACCAGTTCTTTGCAACGTCATGCAACTGTTGCCCAATCAATCGGACTCGGCTCTCATCTGTGTAATCCAAGGAATCAAACAGCATCTCAATATCATCTAACCAACACTCACAGTCAACAGAAGTCTCTGTTCCTTTAAGGGTTGGCGGTTTAAACGACTGAAATCTCTTCAATAGCGTTTCGGTGTTGCTGTCACATCCATCGGATTCGCAGAAGTACTACCCTGTTCTGGTACTCTTCAAGGAGACATATCTGATTACCAAAAGGGTTAGCAACCAAATATAGCAAACCTGTTTCAGTCCTCTTCTGATCATCTTACTGCTGATCAAGAATCGGTTCTGATTCATTCTCAATAACACATGTTCCCAATCAAATGAGATAAACAGGTAAACATGCATTTCAAAGCAGTAAGGCATGCTAGCAATCAAAAGCAAGGAAAGAAAACTCATTCTACCCCGCTCACTAGCTCCTATCTCAATCTATAGAACCTACTGCTCTGATACCACCTGCTGTGTGGACCCAGAGGCTAATTAATTTCCTAATCATCTTTCGGAATAATTAGATCGATTAAATAAACAGGTTCTAATTTTTTTCTTTAAATACAAGTGCGGAAACGTAATGTAATCAATCTGATATACATATCAAAAGTAAAGTACATGTCTTGTACTCAATACATTAAAATCAAACTAGGGTTCAACTACTATAAATCAAGTGCTGAAGCCTATCTACTTATGATCCGGATCTCCACGCTAACTTGTCCTCTCTCATCCTCTTCTTGACCCTGATCCTGTCCCATCTGTTGTCCTACACACATACAAACACGACAACAGCCGGATAACTCTTGTGAGAATATAATCCCACTATAAAAAATGTTAACATGCAATCATATAAAAACATATATAAAAGCATATAACAGTTATCAATAACATGTATCAAATCTGAAAACATGAATGATGTAAAACTGTAAAATAAACTCGTGACTCGTCATCTCAGACTCGACTCATTTCTAATCTAGGTATCCCGATTCCTGGACATTGTCTCATATATCGAATCTCAGCGATAGGAATAAATCAATTCCTAAGCAAACATCGATATAAACCAAACATCCAGTGTCTTGGCATATCCGCCACAAACTTGGCATGTCCTGCCAATGACTAGGCATCTCCGCCCATGACCCAATACACGCTTTGCTATAAATCAATAGAATAAACATCTCAATCTCAGACATTGCAACATATCGAGGCAATGACAATTAAATATGTGATTTTGAGAAACTCAAGTTAAATCAAACTCGAGTTGTGCAATCCCAGATCAACATTGATTTATACCTTTCTTTTCTGTCAATCTGACTCTGCCGAAGTCTCGGATTCAAAGCATGTCAATATCAATCTGGAAATGACAATATCGAGGAGTATAATATCAATACGCCACTCAATCAATACTGGATATAATCAGAACTAGATCAAATTCTGTTTCAATGGCATAACGGCACAATCTCAATATACCCAGCGATACAATATCAATAAGATATCAATCCCACAACTCATGATCAATCACAGTACAAATCTGATATCAATCTCAATCAAATCAACTCTGAAAATCATAACAATTTCATACGGTATCTATTCTTCAATTCTATTTCGATTATACGATGTCTACTATGTCAAGAACACCATATATGAATCATATTCGATTCCTTCAATATCATATTTTCAAAACATAACAAAACGTAATAAAACTTACGTCCAGTTGAAGCCTGTGTCGATAGGAACACAGTACTGAAGTCGTATTGAAATACTGACGGGCGGATCTTGCTCAAACTTCAAATTCCTAAAATAAAAGGCATAAGGATTTTTCACAACTTTCCCCCGGAGCTTCTCTCGGTTTCTTTGCTGTTGGAATGAAAGAAATGAATTCTTTTACATATAAATTTCATGGCCAGAAAATGTGGCATGATACTTTGCACTGCACGACTCGCGCATATGCGCGACCCTCCTCGACGCATATGCGCGAGACATTCTGTCTCGGCGCGTGTCATCACGGTAACTCGCGCATATGCGTGCTCTCACTCTGCGCATATGTGCGAGGTTCTTTACAACTCTCTGCCATCCTCGCGCACATGCGCGGATCCATGTCGCGCATATGCGCGAGGTTCTCTGCCTACTTTGCGCATATGCGCCCGGAGGGGTCGCGCATATGCGCGAGGGCTCATCCTCGCACATAATTTCAATCTTCTTTCCGGCTTTTTCGGTCCAATCCGTTCCGTCTAAAATTACATCAATTATCAACAAATCATTTCAGTTTACGATAATCAAAATCTCGGGCATTACAAAATGAATGTGGCACACCTGACCCTGTCTGCATCCTGCAGCTCCATGAAATCAAAAATCACCTCGATGGATTTAATCTATCCCTCAGCCACCATCGGGTCAGTAGTCCCCGAGAACTCTTTCGGATCCATCCTCCTAAACCTCTCATACACTACCTCTGGTTTGGGCCTCGCCTCTTTTTCCACTGCAGCATTGTTCTCCGCAAATTGTGCGAAGAACTGAGTCATACCTGCAAACATCTGTGCTTGCATATCTGGCGGTGGGCGAGGAGGAGTGGCCCTCTCCCCATCACAAGCCTCTCTGTCCTCATACCTTGCTCCAAGAGCAACCAAACGTCTAGGAGGCATACCGTTCTAAAATTTACCCAACACATAACCCAGCATACAATAACCTAATATCAGTATCGTAGGATGCACGAAATTTGAACTTAAAACATGTACATGCTGAAATCGTGACTTGATGCTTACTACATGAAGGAATTTAAAACTTTAAAACTTAGACTTGAGGTGTGACTTCGTGAGCTTCTCGCAACTGGCAGAAGGCACAACCCTTTACAAGAACACCGCTCTGATACCAACTGTAACGTACCGTACTTTTAAACTACTTGAAATTTGCGGAAAATAAAATTTTCTTAAATATGAAATAAACTTTCAAATTGCTATCATCCATAATCCGTTCTAAAAAAAATAACTGCAACCAAACGTTCGAAATTAAAAATTTTGCTAAAGCACTTGACTAGGCATCATGACAATAACATAAAATCAGAGTATTTGAAATTTTCATAAATTCTTAAAAAAAACATGGTGGTTGTGGGGAACCAGAGTCTAATCATATTCCTAATCATTATTAGGACAATTTAATCAATTATAATAAACAGGGTCTAATTTTGTTTTTAAATTGCGAAACGTAATGGATTACATGCAAATATACATCTCAGTATATTAAAAGTAGAAGTCTGGTACTATATATACAATCATTCAACTAAGGTTTAACAACTAAATGTCAAGTGTCCAAACCCTATCTCTAATCCAAGTCCTTAGTCTCGAATCTAATCACGATCTATCTTCATCTCCTCGACCCTGAACCTGTCCCACCTGTTTTCATCCACACATACAAACACAACAACAGCCGGATAATTCCAGTGAGAAATAAATCCCAGTATAAATCAACGAAACATGCAGTTATATCAACAACGTAAAAGCATGTTAAACATGTAACAGAATCAGAAACATAATCCATATAACATCGCCAATCAAACTCGTGACTCCACGTTTCAGACTAGACTCAATCCTAGTCTAGGGATCTCGGTTTCCAGACGTTGGCATTCCATATCGACCAACAGTAATAGAAGAAACTCCGATTCTATCCACGTCGATATAACCAAGCATCCAGTGTCTTGACCTAACCGTCACAAACTTTGGGGTTTTCACCAATTTCCTATCCTGTGGCATCGTGCAATGTGCCCGTGGCGATCCCACCACTATCAGGAACTTTGTCACAAGATCACTCGTCTAATACTCATCTAATACGTGCTTTCTATAAATCAATAGAACAAGCATATCAAATCAAATCAATGAAGATAATAATAATAAGTATGTGATTTAGGGAAACTCAAGTATATCCCACTTGAGTCGATGTCCCAATACCACATTGACTTATACCTTTGTCTTCTCGATCTGACGAAGTCAAAGTCTCGAAGTCAAATTTGTCCATATCAAATCTGAAATCACAATATCGAATATACTGTATCAATGTATAACTCAATTCAAAATCTGTTCTGATCAATACTCAAATCAAACATAATCTGATCCATATCAACGATATCATGATACAATCTCAATCAATACTGAATCTGATCACAATCAATCTACTGATGTTTCGACGGCACAACAATACAATCTCACTAACCCCGTCAGTTTCAACATCATAGATATAATAACACAAATCATAATCAATATTCGTACGACCCATAATCTCGAATCTGTATAATCTCGCAATACCGGCGATACAATATCAGTACATACGAATCAACAACTCGTCTGATCCAAATCTGAATAATATCAATATACTCAGCAATAAAATATTAGTCAGATATCAATCCCAACACCTTATAATCAACAACAGCACAAATATGATACCAATTCAACCTAATTACAATCAAATCAACTCTAAAATTCATAACAATTTCATACGATATCTGTTCTTCGATCCGGTTTCGATTATACAATGTCTGATATCGTAAGAAAAACATATATGAATTCTATCCGATTTCAACAACATCATAATTTCAAAACATATCAAAACGTAACACAACTTACGTCCAGTTGTAGCCTGCGTCGATAGAAACACAGTATCGAAGTCGGATTCAAAATTAGACGGGCGGATTTCTCGCGAATCGAATTCTAGTATCAAGGATTCAAAGCTTTCCCTGGATTTCCGTTTTCTTCTTGTTTTGAGGAGAAAAGGCCGATTTATATATATATACATCTCATGCATGAAAGGGCAAGTGGCTTATTCTTCATAAAACACGTCTCACCGCGGGTGCGCTACACTTTGGACCGTGGGTGCACTGAGCATACTGGATCACTACCAACATTTCAGAAAGAACGACCGCGGCTGCGGTGCCTCTACTGTAGCAACACCGCGGGTGCGGTAGATTTTATGGCGCGGGTGCGGTGACCGTTCTGTATCTCTTCCAAAATTTCCTATGAACCACCGCGGGTGCACTGTCTGTGTTGTCCCAACAATATATTTTGCAACTAAAATCGAATCGCAACGTCTCTTGTTCGTTCTTCGATAAATACCTCAAATCATGCATTAATAATTGCTGATTACCAGCTCACGTCTCGGGCATTACATTTCTCCCCCCCTAAGATATGATTTCGTCCTCGAAATCTTAGGTAATCAACTCGTATATCACAGGTAATTATATCAGACACCAAATCTGATAAAAGAAGGAGATATATATATACAGAAGCTAAAAGAAAACTTATTCCACTGAAACAATTCTAGAATCTTTATTTCACTCCAGATTCTGTCTTCTAAATAGCTTCTTAGATGTCCTAACCATTCCTTTGAACTTTCAACAACGGAATAGTTTTCGTTCCGAACTATCTTTATTCGATTGATTCTGATTCCATTCTGGAATAATACTTCAAGAATATAATATCATAATATAACTCGAAGTAACTTTGATAAATCAATCTCAAAATACTGGTTAGACAGCATCCATATATACCAATTAACAGTTCATTGTAAATCAACAGCAACAGCTGTTATCAAATCTGTTTAATCCCAGTCAATTTCAATATGTACTCTTCTGTCTCAAATATCAATGGTCATCATCCAACATTGGTATATTTAGTCTATCTATCGGAACTGTTTTCATTTCTTTTAATTCAGCTGCACTTCTTTTGTCATATCTCTGATCTTATCAGGTCTAATCTTAGGAACCTCAGAGATATCATCCCACTAAAGAGGGAACCAACAATTCTTACCGTACAACGTTTCAAATGGTGCCATCTCGATATTCGTCTGATAGCTCTTGTTGTACGAAAACTCACGACATGACAACAACTCCTGCCATCTAGTGCTAAAATCAAGCATTATAACTCTAAGCGTAGTCTCCAAAATCCGGATAACCCACTCTGACTATCCGTCAATCGGTGAATGATATGCAATAATCTTATATAATCTCTGTAAGGCCCGAGAATTTGATTACCGTAATCTGAAATGATTTGGGGATAATCGATGTGATTATAGACGTAAAGGATTAGACTGAAAAAGACGAGAAAAGACACGCAAAGTAGGTGTGAGGGTATGCCATTCGTGCACATGCGCGACGTGATGCGCGAGCCATGCGCGAATTGAGCAGAAGACCCCGCGCATATGCGCGGCGTGAGGGCGCGCATATGCGCGAGATGTCCAGTAGCCAAGGAGCTGGAACAGAACATTGCGCGCACATGCGCGACGTGAGCCGCGCACATGCGCGAGGTAGGCAGAGAGTTGGGCGCACATGCGCGGGGTGAAGTCGCGCATATGCGCGAGCAGTCCAGTAACTAACCTTCTGGATAAAACTTCTGGCGCATATGCGCGGAGTTGGGACGTGCATATGCGCGCGGCATGCAAAACGAAGACGAGCCACTTGGCCTTTCATGCACCGTGTATATATATATATATATACATATCAATCTTTAGAAAGGGAAAAGAAAGAAACGATGGCCGAGAGAGTTATCAAATTCTAAATCATAGATTCGTGATTTTTGTGGAATCTATCCGTATGATTTTCAATCCGAGTACAGTGCCGAGTTCCTAGCGACGACAGCTACAGTAGGACGTAAGTTTTATTGAATTCAGATATCGTTTGAAATTATGATATTGGGGGAATTATGATTTGACTGATATATTGTGTTCTGGCTATACTGATCAGTATATAATTGAAGTCAGATTGAAGAACAGACTGTGTACGTATTTGTTATGATTTTCGGAGTTAATTTCATTGAGATTCGATATCAGGGTTGTATTGTTATTGATTATAAGTTGTACCGATATTGATTATGAATTCTGGTATTATATCTGTGATGTTGAGATGGACGGGGTTATCGAGACTGTATTGTTATGCCGTCGAAACATCAGTAAATTGATATTGATCAGATTCAGTAGTGACTTCGATTATATCGTGATATCGTCGATATGGATTAGATTGTATCTTGGTTCGATATTGATCAGATTATGTTTGATTTGAGTATTGATCAAAATAGATTTTGACTTGAGTTGCATATTGAGATTGTGCCTATGCGATATTGTATTTCAGATTGTTATGGATAGATTGGACTTCGAGAATTCGTCTTCGTCAGACCGAGAAGAGAAATATATAAGTCAATGTGGTATCAGGAGATCGACTCGAGTATAGTATGATATACTTGAGTTTCCCTAAATCACATACTTCTTATTATTATGTTCATTGATTTGACTGGATATGCTTGTTCTATGAATGTATAGAAAGCAGGTATTAGTCGAGTGATCTTGTGACAGAAGTACCTGATAGAATTGGAGTTTCTTCTATTACTGATGATCGATACCATATCAATGTGGATAGAATTGGAGTTTCTTCTATTACTGGTGATTGATATAAAATGCCAACGTCTGGAAATCGGGATCCCTAGACTAGGATTGAATCTAGTCTGAGTTTAAGAGTTACGGATATTGATTCTTTGATTGATGTTGATTTATGTTCCCTATTATGGTACATGTTTAGAGTAAGGGTTATTGTTGATATTAATTCATGTTTCAGATTATGATACATGCTACGAATATTTGATTCATGTTCTGATTTTGATACATGTTATGAATATCTGTTATATGCTTTTATTGTTTATATGATTGCATGTATACAAGATTTATACTGGGAATGTAATTCTCACCGGAGTTATCCGGCTGTTGTCTTGTTTTTATGTGTGCATGACAACAGGTGGGACAGGATCAGGGTCAAGAAGAGAACGAGGCTGGACTAGATAGCGTGGAGATCCGGGCTCAGAAATAAATTAGGAGTCAGCACTGATATGTAGTTGAACCTAGTTGGATTATTGTAGACAATACAGGACTTGTATGTTTATATTTAATACGTAATTCAGATTGATTTACATAACGTTTCCGCTTTGTATTTTAAAAAAAAAAATTTAGACCATGTTTATTATAATTGATTGATTAATTCTAAGAACGATTAAAAACTTTAATTAACGTCCGGGTCCCCACAATCTCGTACCCACTCTTGCTGTACTTCCCGCCAACCGTGCAAAGTCAACCAAAATCATGGTCTAATATAATCAATTCTCGACACTCTGTGTAATCTGATCACTTTTCTGAAAGAAATCTCAGTAATATAATCATATCTGTACATTTTCATGTACGAGCTAGCACTCGCAGACTGGGTCAGCCTGTCATTCCTAACTTAATCAAACTCAATCCCAGAAGAATTGCAGTAGCTTTGTCACGATATCTCTGGAAATGTAATCCCCTTCGCATTCAGGAATCGATAAGCTACATAACCAATCTCCTGGGTTCATTCTTTCTGTCTTTATCTATCGGCAATTCAGACAATTCAGTACAAATTCTGCCACATCTAATCTCATCTGTTTTTATCAAAGCTGTCTTTTCAAATTATCATATATCTTTCTGCTATCAGGACGAATACTAAATAAACTATTGCATATTTCTGACAACGTTAATCATTTCAAATCCGAAATATCTGGCACAACCCATCGGTTATTCACATACAACGCAGTATCACTTACCTAATATTCTGATGGATACCCTGTTCTGACTATCGATAATCAAGTCCTGCCCATTCTGATCAACTTTCTGAACTGTTTCAACTCTCAACATCAGCTCTGATTCGGCTTGTACGGTATCGAATCTCAACTGTATACAATCGGTATCAAATATTGCTGCAGAAAATAATCATTCTCAAGCAATTCAGAATAACAATCAGATACAGTAGCCTGCTAACTCATGCAACTCCAAGTTTCTGATACTGATATCAAGCTCGGCCAATTGATCGCGGTCTCAACTGTGCTAGAATCAATAGATATATCATCATCAGATATAACAAACCCTGAACACAATCTGTCTCAGTCAAGATGCACATTTCAACAGTTGCTGCATACAACTTTCCAGTTCCCATAATATTCAATACAACACTCAAATATTCAACAAAATCAGTCATAATCTTCGAATATACCAGAATACCATAGATAACTAAATCAGATAATTATCAAATATTCTGAACACAGAGTTTATTCTACTCACCACTATAGCTGATACATCCCTAACGAGAAACATTCAATCAGATGTAACTCTCGGTTATTGAATCTGCTATTCGATCTTTCAAATCTTTCAATTCAATCAATATCATTCGGTACAAAGTTCTAAAGATAATAACAGTACCTGATATCAAATCAAGACTAAAATCAATCTTCCTGATTAAGGCAAACCCGGAAGTTCATCTGAGACGATTTTAGCAACTCTCCTGTCACTGGAAAATCAGTCAATGATACACTCCATCTTAGTAAATCAACTAATATATATAAGGAATCACTCCGTTCCTTTCGATAATCATCGACTCATGAACATCATATATATCAAAGATATTCTAAATCCAGAATTCTTACCGTATAATTCATCCTTCGGCCATATCAGGTCTGAATCTTACCATCTTCTGGGATCGGCCTGTAATAGCTCTGTACTTTGTAAGGCTCGAGATTATTAGTCTTCATTGATGTGATATTCGAAGATATAAGAATGTATGATTTGTCATGAGAAGCACTAAGTGAGATGGGAGTAGGAAAGACATGGAAAAAGATGAGAAAATATTCAGAATAGTTTTGAAGGACAGAGCTGATGGCGCACATGTGCGAAGAAATGCGCGCATATGCGCGACACGTCCAGAGACATTGGCGCACATGCGCGAGATTAGGCGCGCATCTGCGCGAGATTAGGCGCGCATCTGCGCGACACCTCCAGAATCTTTGGCGCACTTGCGCGAGATGAAGCGCGCATATGCGCGAGGTGTTGAATTTGCCTTGGCCGAGACCAGTAGGTCTCGCGCATATGCGCGGGTAATGTCGCGCACATGCGCGAGACGTGTACTCCAAAGGATGAGCCATCTGTTCTTAGCCATGTAATATATATATTAATTTGCTTCATTTTTCCTCAATTCATCAGCAAGAACCGAACGACTCCAGAGAAAAAGCTTCACTTTTCTTATGCTCTTAAATTGTGATTTTGAAAGATTCATACATCCATACTTTAATCCGATTTCGGTTTTGAGCTCCTCTCTTCAAGGGCTAAAAGAGGATGTAAGTATCTTTAAATTTCAACGTTTTCGGAAATGTAAAAGTTGAGGAAAGATTGATATGATTGAAATTATATGTTCTTGAGATTATTGACATCGTAGAAACGCAACCGGATCGAAGAACGGACGTTGTATGCTATTGTAACTATTTTCCAGCATGTTTAGAGTTAAGTTATGCAGATTTTGAGTACTATCATATGCTTATGATGATGATTATGAGTTGAAACTTATGAATTGTTGATATATGTGAGAGTTGGATTGACCGGTATTGAGAAATTACGTCGTTATGCCGTCAAATGGTACGAAGGTCAAGTATTGAATTGGATATGTGTTGATTAAGATTAGAGATTGATAGAATATGTATCAACATTTCCATTTCAGATTTGTTATTGACAGATTCGTCTTCGAGACTTCGACTACGACAGAAATTGTGTGACGAAAGGTATAATTCATGTTTTGTTTGGGGAAGACACAACTCAAATGAGATTTAATTTGAGTTTCCCAACCAAATCACATACTAGAATTGTTGTTTATCTTTTGATATGAACTGGATTTGTTTATAGATTTATATTCAAATCTCTTGATATGATGATGTCTTGTTTATAGATTTATATTCAAGCCTTTGAGATAGGAGAGTCATTGGCAAACTTGCCATACTAGACATTCGGTGGTATCGACGCTTCGGATCAGATTCACTCCGATTGTAGACATTCGATACAGATAGGGCCAAAGTCTAGGAATAAGACGTATAGGTACCCCGATTGGGAGGGTAGGTAACAGACAGTGACGTCTTATTCACACCGGTATCCCTAGAGTAGAGTCAAGTCGAGTCAAGACATGATTTGATTTGAATTGCATGTTGATATAGATTGGTTTCATAGACTATGGAGCCCAATGTTATTGCTTTCACGCATGATTTATGATTATGTATTAGCATGCATACATGTTTTATACTGGGATGTATTCTCACCGGAGTTTCCGGCTGTTGTTATGTCTGTATGTGTGCATAACAACAGGTGGGGCAGGATCTGGGTCACGACAGAGATGAGATCGAGATAGCGTGGTGACTACGGGCGCAGAAGATCACTAGTAGTTTGTACATTTAATATGTAATGTATTTAATTACTGGTTTGTAGAATATGGATAAAACAAAACATGTATATTATGTTTGTGTAATAAAATAAATACAGACCTTGTGCTTGTTTATAGACATTTGAATTAATGTTAAAAAGCAAAATTTTTACCCACATTTTTTAATAAAGATCCGATTAATCCCGAAAAAATTGAGTTAGAGCCCGGGTCCCCACAACAGGTGGTATCAGAGCCGTAGGTTCTGTAGACTCAGATAGAATAGAATTAGCGGGGTATATCAGGTCTTCTTCCTTGCTATTGATGTGTTAGCATGATTTATTGCTTTCGCTATTACATGTTGTATTGTTATCTGAATTGATTTACAGCATGTACTTGTAAAGACTGAATCAGAACCGATTCTGGATCAGAGGTATATGATCAGAGGAGGGCTGAGACAGATGATTGTATATAGATTGTGTACTAATCTGTTTGATAATCAGATATGCCGCCTAGAAGAATACCACAACCAGCTGCAGGTCAAGTGCCGGAACAGGGTAGTACGTCAGGTACTCAGATGGACGTTGCTGCGACACCGATGGAGACTTTGTTGAAGAGGTTTCAATCATTCCATCCACCTACCTTGAAGGGCACGGAGAATGCAGTGAATTGTGAGAGCTGGCTAGACAATATAGAGATGTTGTTTGAATCTCTTGCTTATACCGACGAACGGAGAGTGAAGTTGATTGGGCATCAATTACAAGAAGTGGCAAAAAGTTGGTGGCTTACAACGAAACGAGCCCTGGAGCATAGAGGTAACGATATTACTTGGAAAGTATTTAAAGATTAGTTTTATCAACGTTTCTTTCCAGTGTCGTATCGAAAAGACAAAGGGGCCGAATTTGCCAACTTGAGACAGGGGCAGTGAACATAGAAGAGTATGTTGCCAAGTTTTCTTCTTTGCTCCGATTTGCGCCACACATGGCAGGAAATGATGAAGCGGTCGCGGACCAGTTCATCAATGGTTTGAACACGGATATTTTTACTTTGGTGAACACGGGACGACCCAACACCTTTTCTGATGCACTGAACCGAGCAAAGGGAGCACAGGCTGGCTTGATCAGGCAGCGAGGAGCTTCTTATAGTGCTCAGAGTCAGAGACCGCCACAGCCTGCCATCCAGTTTCCACCATCTCCTCCCCGATTTGATAGTGGAAGCAGTAGTAGTGGCAAGAAGGATTCTTTGAAAGCTAAGGGTAAGCAGTTAGAGAGAGCAGGGAGCAGTTCGTCGAGCTCCAGCGGGCCACGACAGAGAGGTCCTGGCCAGAGTACAGATGTGACAGGCGTGTATTGCACTACTTGTGGAGGCCGACATTCCACAGAGCATTGTCAGGGAGTGATGGGCAGATGTAACATATGTAAGCAACAGGGACATTTCGCCAGAGTCTGTCCCTAGAGAGGTGCACAGAGATTTCAGAGTGCAGGTTCATCAGCATCAGTGACTCAGCCCGAGAGGCAAGCTTTGTCTGTCCATTCCTTCCAGCCCACGCCTACACAGTCCCAACCTAGAGCCAGAGGTGGCCAGACAGTGAGCCAACCTCCCAGATAACAGGCTCAGGTGTTTGCATTGACGGAGGAGCAAGCCCAAGATGCACCAGACGATGTGATTGCAGGTAACTGTTTTTTTGCGGGTATCCTGCATATGTATTGATAGATACAGGTGCATCACATACATTCATATCAGAACGTTTTGCATTGACACATGCATTGCCTGTCGAGTCATTGTCTACTGTAGTGTCTATTTCTTCTTCGTTGGGGAGTGGTTTGATATCTGTGACTTCAGTTAGACATTGTATACTACAGTTTGAAGGGCATGAGATCGATTTAGACTGTGTTGTACTTGTCTTATCTGATTTTAATTGTATTGTCGGGATTGACATGTTAACTAAGTACAGAGACATCGTAGACTGTTTCACAAGATTGTCAGATTCAGATCTGAAATGACAGAAGAGTTAAAATTCTACGGTAAGGATTCCAGATCTCGGATTCCCTTAGTATCTGCTTTGACTATGAGTAGATTGTTGCAAAAAGGAGCAGAGGGGTTCCTTATTTATTCTGTAGATCTACAAAAATCGAGCCCGGCATTGGCAGATTTGCCAGTAGTACAGGAGTTTGCAGATGTATTTCCTAACGAGATTCCAGGATTACCTCCAGCTCGAGAGGTAGATTTTAGCATTGATCTCATTCCAGGTACCGTTCCTATTTCGAGAGATCCGTATAGGATGGCGCCGATAGAATTGAAAGAATTGAAAGCACAGTTAGAAGATCTTCTAGCCAAGGGATATATCAGACCCAGTGTATCTCCTTGGGGCGCTCCAGTGTTATTCGTGCGCAAGAAAGACGGTTCGATGAGATTGTGTATAGATTACCGGCAATTGAATAAAGCAACGGTAAAGAATAAATATCCATTGCCGCGTATCGACGATTTATTTGATAAGTTACAGGGATCATCTGTCTATTCCAAGATTGATTTGCGATCGGGATATCATCAACTCAGAGTTCGAGAAGTTGATATACCGAAGACAGCATTCCAAACCAGGTATGGACACTACGAATTTATTGTCATGCCTTTTGGTTTAACGAATGCTCCGGCGGTGTTTATGGGACTAATGAACCATGTCTTTCAGAGGTACTTGGATGAGTTTGTGATTATTTTTATTGATGATATTCTGGTGTATTCTAAGAATCTGACTGAGCATGCCAATTATTTGAGAATTGTGTTGCAAACTTTGAGAAATGAAAGATTATATGCTAAACTGTCAAAGTGTGAGTTTTGGCTGAGACAAGTTGTCTTCTTGGGTCATATCATATCTGGAGACGGTATTTCTGTAGATCCGAGTAAAGTTGAAGCTGTGATCGGTTGGCCAAGACCGACTTCTGTGCCACAGATACGCAGTTTTATGGGTTTAGCAGGGTAATATCGATGATTCATTAAAGATTTCTCCAGTATTGCGAAGCCGATTACCCAGTTGACACAGAAGAATGCGCCATTTGTGTGGTCTGAGGATTGTGAGTCTAGCTTCCTAGAGTTGAAGAAGAGGCTGACCAGTGCACCTGTCTTGATGATTCCTTCAGGTACTGGCGATTTCATTGTATATTATGATGCATCCCACAGAGGGCTAGGATGTGTTCTTATGCAGCGAGGTCATGTGATTGCTTATGCCTCTAGACAGCTGAAGCCACACGAGATTCGATACCCCATTCATGATCTGGAATTAGCGGCTGTCGTATTTGCATTGAAGATTTTGCGTCACTATCTCTATGGCGAGAAATTTGAGATCTACTCTGATCATAAAAGCCTAAAATATTTGTTTTCTCAGTCAGAATTGAACATGAGACAGCGCAGATGGCTCGATTTGTTGAAAGACTTTGATTGCGAGATCAAATACTATCAAGGGAAGTCAAATGCAGCAGCGGATGCCTTGAGTCGAAGGGTTTGTGCTCCATCCTTGTTGACGATAGGTGTTACGAATATGATTGAAGACTGTTGTTTGTCTGGATTAGCATTTGATACAGGTAGTAGACCATTGCTACTTGATTCAATTCAAATTGAGCCAGATTTGATTATGAAAATCAAGGAAGCCCAAAGAACCGATTCGAATATTCAGAATCGATTGATATGGTCAGATCAGGACATCAGTCTGAATATCGGGTACATGATTATGTTCTGTATGTGAATAACCGTCTGGTAGTGCCAGATGTTGCAGAGTTGAAGCAACAGATTTTGTCAGAAGCTCACTGTAGTCGATTTGGCATTCATCCTGGTGGCAGGAAAATGTACAACGATTTGAAGACACAATTCTGGTGGAAACAAATGAAGTCAGATATTGCAGAATTTGTGTCTAAGTGCTTGAATTGCCAACAGGTAAAGGCCGAGAGAAAGAAGCCCGGAGGTTTACTTCAGAGTTTATCTATTCCTGAGTGGAAATGGGATCACATTTCCATGGATTTCGTGACGAAATTACCTCGATCATCCCGGGGCTGTGATGCGATTTGGGTCATTATTGACAGATTGACCAAATCAGCGTGTTTTATTCCATACAGAATGACATATCGACATGATCAGATGGCCGAGATATATGTCCGAGAAGTAGTCAGATTACATGGTGTGCCAAAGTCTATCTTATCAGATCATGATCCCCGATTCACTTCACACTTTTGGCACAGTTTGCAGCAGGCTTTAGTTACGACATTGCACCTGAGTACTGCCTATCATCCCCAGACAGATGGACAGTCAGAGCGGACTATCCAGACTTTAGAGGACATGTTGAGAGCTGTAGTGCTAG
Organism: Primulina tabacum; assembly: GCF_025594145.1. Classification (NCBI taxonomy): domain Eukaryota; kingdom Viridiplantae; phylum Streptophyta; class Magnoliopsida; order Lamiales; family Gesneriaceae; genus Primulina; species Primulina tabacum. Next base: position 26,221,644 of record NC_134561.1, on the reverse strand, counting down.
ACTTTGGCACTAATTGGCAGGATTCACTACCGTTGTGTGAATTCTCGTACAACAACAGCTATCAAACGAGCATCGAGATGGCTCCGTTTAAAGCATTATATGGCAAGAAGTGCAGATCTCCTCTATATTGGGATGATATATCTGAGGTACCAAAACTTGGGCCTGATATGATCCGTGAGATGACATAGAAAGTAAAGATAATTCAGAAGAGGATGAAGACGACAAAGGATAGGCAAGCCAAGTATGCCAATATCAGACGTAGACCACTAGTATTTGAACAGGGAGACAGAGTATTCTTAAAGATTTCTCCTTTCAGAGGCATTGTTAGATTTGGCAAGCGTGGAAAATTGTCTCCTAGATACATCGGTCCTTATGAGATTCTTGAAAAGATTGGCGATCGAGCATATCGATTGGCTCTTCCTCCTTCTCTATCCGGGATACATGACGTTTTTCATGTATCGATGTTGCAGAAATATATGCCTGATGATTCTCATGTCATTCAGCCTGACGAAGCTGAGCTTGATCAGACTTTGAGTTATCTTGAACAACCGATACAGATTCTTGATCGGAAAGAAAAGCAGCTCAGGACGAAGACTATTCCGCTAGTGAAAGTCCAGTGGATTCGTCATGGCATCGAGGAAGCGACTTGGGATGTGGGGACCCGGACGCTAATCATCGTCTTAATCATCTTTGGGATTTAATTATCGATTAAACTAAATAGGGTCTAAAAATTTTTCTTTTAAAACACAAGTGCGGAGTATAATGGAATGTAACTAATATACATCTCAGTATATAAGTACAATAATGTACAACAATTATTCAAACTAGTCTAAGGTTCAACTACTAAATTTCAAGTGTTAAACAAAGTCTACAATAAGTCCGAAATCATCACTCTAACTCATCTTCTCTCATCATCTTCTTGACCCCGATCCTGCCCCACCTGTTGTCATGCACACATAAAAAACAAGACAACAGCCAGATACTTCGGTGAGAATAAATCCCAGTATAAAACATGGTAGACATGCATGTACACAATATAAATCATAAAGCATACTATCATGCATAAAATCAATAGCAATAGGTTTCATAGTCTATGAAACTAAATCAAAATAAGCATGCAGTAACTCAACTCTAACTCTAGGGATCCCGGTGTGAATAAGACGTCACTGTCTGTCACCAACCCTCCCAATCGGGGTGACTGTACGTCTTATTGCTAGATTTCGGTCATGTCTGTATCGAATGTCTACAATAGGAAATCTGCTCCTATGCGTCGATACCACCGAACATCTAGAAATTTGGCAAATCTGCCAATGACTCTTCTATCTTAAATGCTTGAATATAAATCTATAAACAAAGCATAATCATAACAAAATCTAAACAATAATATAGTATGTGATTTTGTTGGGAAACTCAAATTGAATCTCATTTGAGTTGTGTCTTCCCAAAACAAAACATGAATTATACCTTTCGTCGCACAATCTCTGTCGATGTCGAAGTCTCGATGTCAAAGTCGCCAATACAAATCTGAAATGGCATCATCGATGTACATTCTATCAAGCTCTAGTACACCTCAATACAATAGGAATCAATATTTCATTTCAATGCATTTCGACGGCATAACGGCGGATTCTCGATAACCGATCAACTCATATAACAATAATCAATAACCATAATCCAAAATCTTCATGAATCACATGTACTATTCTGAAATCTGCACCATCTCAATTCCATACATGCTGGAAAATCATAACAATCACATATGGTATTATTTTTTCTATCCCTTTTTCCACTATATGTTCACAATAATCATAAGAACACAAAATAGAAACCAAATCTGATTTCCTTTAACAGCTCAACTTCAAAACATGATGAACTTAATAAAACATATACCCTTTTGAAGCCCTTGATGCAAGGAATAAGAATCTCCACTTGGTTCACAATTTGGACATGTAATTCTTTCACAATTCAAAATCTCCAACAAAGAAAGCTTGAAGGAACTCTTTCCTTGTTCTCATTCTCCGCTGCTGGAAGTGAAGGAAGAATGACTCATGCTTGAATTATATATATACCATGCCATGTGTCAACTTAAGAAACAAAGGTGGATTTCTCGCATGCAGCACCGCGGGTGCTGATGTGAATCTTTGTACGAACGAATAGCAAACACGATTAAAATCAAATCGCGCCCTCAATTCACTGACGAACAAAGAATCGTTGTTTTCCCGATCTTTTGAATCAAGTGTGTGTGTTGTGATCTTCACCTCTAAACTATGAAAAGTCTAGCAACAAATAATCACGAGATAAACAACCGAGATTATAACGAACCTTCGAAGAACAAGTCGACGACAATCCGCACAAGCACGATCGACAAACGCCACAAAGTTAAAAACTTTGATAAGTTTGATTTTTGAATAACAAAGCGAAGCTTGAGAAAACTCTAAACTTTGATAAAATATCAAATAATGAATCTGAAAAGTTCTCCAAAATTTTGTGCAACATATATTTATATCAAAAGATAACAAAAAAAATCTAGTTGCCATAATAATTAAAACTCTAACTAGGAAACTAGGATTCTTCCCGAAACTGACTCGCGCTCGGGCGGTAGAATATTACCGCTCGAGCGCCAAGGCTTCTGTACTACTCGCGCTCGGACAGTAAGTATGGCGCTCGGGCGGTAATATTTGACCGCTCGGGCGCCGATGCTGCTGGACTCAACTTCATCTATCACTTGAATAATGTTCTTGTGACTTCCAAACTCACTTCCATGCATCAAAAACCCTCCAGCACTTTGCACCTCGCTTGTAAGACCTTTTTCATTGCTCATAATTCCGTGCAACGCTTCCTTGAACTTCTTCAATCGTTCCCTCATGATTGGTCCCTCCGGCAACTCCAAAGGGTCCCATGCTTTCCTTGGTGCCTGACCATCCGTGTTCGCATCATCCTCCCCTTCTTGAAAAGGATTTGTCCTCAAATCCAGCTCGTCACCTTGTACTCCTTGCTTAGGCGCCTCTGGTTTGGTCTCAAATTTGGGCTTGGTCACCACCTTATTCTCCTCACGCTTCACCGCTTTTGATCTCCAAGAAGATGATGAACCCCCAGTTTGATTGGTGCGGCCAACTCCACGCCTTTTGAGTTGTTGCTCCACTTTTATGGCCATTTGCACCATCTCGTCTAGATCCAAGTAGTGCCGGAGCTCCACTTGATCTTGAATTTCCCTGTTCATACCATAAAGAAAATGAGCCATGGTCGCCTCACTACCCTCCTCAATATTTGCCCTAATCATGTCTACCTCCATCTCCTTATAGTAGTCCTCGACACTCTTCAACCCTTGCCTCAAAGTTTGTAACCTCTTAAACATCTCCCTATAGTAGTGATTGGGCACAAACCTTTTCCTCATGACCCTCTTCATCTCATCCCAAGATTCAATAGGTCTCTCATTATACCTCTCCTTCTAGTGGTCACTAGTTGATCCCACCAAATGAGAGCATAATCTAAGAATTCCACCACCGCCAACCTCACCTTCTTTTGTTCGGAGTAGTGGTGACACTCAAACACAAACTCTACCCTCTTTTTCCACTCTAAATACGCCTCCGGGTAAGATTTCCCATGGAACGATGGAATTTTCATCTTAATGCTACCCATGTTACCATCTTCCCTATCCCCATCATATCTATCCCGTACGGCTCCTCTTTTTCCTCTACCGTATCCTCTACCTCTTCCATTCCTACCCCAATTTTCATTTTGACTCTCCTCATCTCCACCCAAGTCATACTCCTCATCCTCTCTACTCAAATCCTTAGGTTTAGACTTACTCCCACTAACACCAACCTCAAGCTTATCCAACCTTTCATGTAACGACTCCATTTGGGTCGACATCATCCTACTAAAATGCCCAAATAACGCCTCCATTTGAACCTTAGACAACCCCGGGTTCGAACTATCTCCTACCTCCCTCTCCATCTAATTTGAAACTTGTATCTGCAAGAAAACGTTAGTACAAACAAAATAATCCTCACCCAAATGCTCACAGTCACTCCAAAGAAATTCACTCGTCTTTTCTCACAAATTTTTTTTTTTTTGCTCACAACAAATACTCACTAATCACTCCAAAGAAAATTCACTCACACTCAAGTAATGTCACTCAAGTTCGAGAGTCCTCTCAAGGTGCTCAAGCTTTGTATTTGAATTTATCAAACAATCAAGTTTAAGCTTGTGAACAAATGTGATCGTCTCACTTGGACTGTGTAGAGAAGTAATTTGAAGATCAATAATAATTATTTTTTTTTGACTGTGTGCGGCAAGTGTGTATGACTCACAAAAAGGAATAGAACAAAATATCAAAAAGAAATAATTGTGGATTTTCGGGATTTTTTTTTTTTTTTTGCTGAGTACTACTCGAAAATCCCAAAAAAAAAAAAGACACCAACAAATTTCGAGAATCACAGATTCACGAAAAAGTCTACGAAGAACGATAGACCAAAACAGATCTGAAAACAAACGAAGAAATAATACAGATCTGCAAATTTAATAATAAGATAACTTGCTTGAATTTCAATGAACCTAAGCTCTGATACCAAATGATGTGAATCTTTGTACGAACGAATAGCAAACACGATTAAAATCAAATCACGCCCTCAATTCACTGACGAACAAAGAATCGTTGTTGTCCCGATATTTTGAATCAAGTGTGTGTGTTGTGATCTTCACCTCTAAATTATGAAAAGTCTAGCAACAAATAATCACGAGATAAACAACCGAGATTATAACGAACCTTCGAAGAACAAGTCGACGACAATCCGCACAAGCACGATCGACAAACGCCACAAAGTTAAAAACTTTGATAAGTTTGATTTTTGAATAACAAAGCGAAGCTTTGAAAAGTTTGGGAGAAAACTCTAAACTTTGATAAAATATCAAATAATGAATCTGAAAAGTTCTCCAAAATTTTGTGCAACATATGTTTATATCAAAAGATAACAAAAAAAATCTAGTTGCCATAATAATTAAAACTCTAACTAGGAAACTAGGATTCTTCCCGAAACTGACTCGTGCTCGGGCGGTAGAATATTACCGCTCGAGCGCCAAGGCTTCTGTACTATTCGCGATCGGACAGTAAGTATGGCGCTCGGGCGGTAATATTTGACCGCTCGGGCGCCGATGCTGCTGGACTCAACTTCATCTATCACTTGAATAATGTTCTTGTGACTTCCAAACTCACTTTCATGCATCAAAAACCCTCCAGCACTTTGCACCTCGCTTGTAAGACCTTCTTCATTGCTCTTAAGTCCGTGCAACGCTTCCTTGAACTTCTTCAATCGTCCCCTCGTGATTGGTTCCTCCGGCAACTCCAAAGGGTCCCATGCTTTCCTTGGCGCCTGACCGTCCGTGTTCGCATCAGGTGCACTCTCTTTCCACCGCGGGTGTGCTAAGCTCTCGCCACCATTTTTCATTTTTTACAATTCGACGACCGCGGGTGCGGTGTCATGTGGACCGCGGGTGCGGTCTTGGTTAGCACCAAATTCCCTAACCTACTGGCCATCAACCGCGGGTGCACTGCTTCTTGGACTGCGGGTGCGGTGACCCTACAACCGCGGGTGCGGTATCTTTCACAGTGCGGGTGCGGTCTTCCTTGCATTAAAACTCTAATTTCTCATGTCTTTTCCATGTCTTTCCTACTCCCATCTCACTTAGTGCCTCTCATTACATGTCATGCATTCTCATATCTTCGAATATCAAGTTAATGAAGACTAATAAATCTCAAGCCTTACATTTCTCCCCCTCTAAGAAATGATTTCGTCCTCGAAATCGCTAACAATCTATCAAATCATATATGAAAAGTGTAGAACCCGTAAATCAGTAGACGTATAAGTCATGCATAATTCTAGATTTTTAAATTTAATTGACTTCATTGCATGATTATTTTAAATGCATTTATTTGAAGTTAATTATTCATTATTTCAGTTCAGTAGTTTGATTTTTAGCATTTCAGTTATTTCAGTGAGGCCGGACCGGAGTTGGAGTTTTGAGATAGAATTTAAGATTCAAGAAATATTTCCAGAAGTTAATTTAGCTAGCAACCAAGTTCATTTAAGTTAGAAAGGGAGGTTTGAGGATTTAATTTAATTATTTGAGGTGATTAAGAAATGAACTCATTTAAGTTATTAAATTAAGGGGTTAGCTCACTAAATTATTTAAAGGATTAGTAAGGCTTTCAAGGATTATTAGTTGACTAGATAATCAACATTCCCTTTTATTTTATTATGCATTTTTCGGCCACCCTTAGTGCTAGAAGATTCATTTTCCAACTCATCAACTTTGACCAATTCTTTGCATGTAATTAGTAGGATAATTCTAGGATTTTTGGGAGCACAATTTAATTAATTAATGGACATATCCTAGTCTAGAAACAAGAGAGATTTCGGCCACTTACATTCTAGAACCATCCCACATATCATTTGATAGCAATTCAAATTCAAAATTCAAATGCATGAAGACTTGGTCTTGATATGATCCTTATATCTTGCACCATCCTCCTCACCCCTCATAACCACTTATCTCCCCTCCCTCACCACCAAAATACCTCATCATTCAGATCCATTTTCAGTGTAGAAAAATCGTGAGTCTTAGCTAGAGGGAAGGCAAGAAAAATCGAGAGTAAGAAAGGTAGACAAGAAGCGCTCCATCTCCTCCGTGCCGCGTCGTCGTCGTTTCGTTCGTTTTCTTTCGAAACGAAACCAAGCATGTCTAGATTCTTTCTAAACCTCAATCAAGTCATATTATCATTTATTTTTCAGTACCTGATCATGTTTATTCAAGCAAAAATCGAGATCCATGTCCAAACATTTTGAAACAACACATGCAGAATTTCGGCTCTTCATGGCAGCTTCACGTTTTCTTTTAGTTTTGATGGTTTCAGGTTGTGGTTCGACCCCAGGCTCCCAAGGCGGCTTATATACATGTATTAAGATGCACTTGGACCATGTTGGTCCATTCAAACCAGCCCCATGCTTGCTGGAAATTCAGAATGACAGCAAGTTCCCATAGGCGCAGATTTGTGTTTCGAAATTTCAGTTTTGTGTCAAGGGTTGTGGATCTGATCTTGGCTGCCCCAAGGGCCTATAGCCATGGTTAGATCACTTCCCTAGCAAGTCTAAGACGTGACGAAGTCGCCCTTTTGGTGGCTTGGTCCATGGCCCCTCGGTTTTTAATCAAAACATCAAAACAGCCCCTTTCCCCATTCGGCTTCTTCCTTTGTTCAGCATATGGTTTCGGTTTGTGTTTGCTTGGTGTGGATCTTGGTTGGCCTATGGCCCTTAGCCACGGTTCATATCATGCTCCTAGATGTCTTGATCGTTCCATGGTCAATCAAATGGCCATTGGAATGACACGAGACATCGATCATAGCATAAACACTACACAAGCATGCACGTTGCTCTCGGTTGGACCCTTCGGTTGAGTTTTGGTGTCATGCGGATTGTGGCTGGCCTAGGGCCCTTAGCCATGGTTCAAATCATTCCTTGGGATGTTGGTAAGAGTCTCTGGTTGGTGGTTCACGCCCCTAATGGCCGATAGTCTCGAAACCAACGCAAGTCTTGTAGTTGCACAGCTGCTGGAAATTACAGCAAGTTGTTGTGTCGTTTAGAAGGCTTGTTTGAGTTCTTGGTTGGCTTTTAGCCCATGGCCTTGGACTGGACAGTGCCTCATTGAGTTGGGAAGGTCATGTTTTTGACCGTTTGTCATTCGGATCATTTTCGAGGTCGTACGAGAATTTACGGTGCAATGTGCCAAAATGACTCTCGAAAGAGCGTTTCGTGTTTTGGCCTCCATTCCACCTAGATTTCGACCCTATCATTTTAGGAGCATTATTTTATAATTTTTCAGCGTATTTTAATCATGACTATACGTCGGTTCGGTGTCGGTTCAGGTTGGCTCGGAGTCATGATTAAATGCGAAGTCATTAGGCGTCATAGTCGCATCTTTTGAACGTAAATTGCATAGTTGGTCAAGTTTAAGCTATTGCATATTTTCATGGCACAGTTAAGTTGCAGCGAGCCTGGGGACGATCCAATCCAATCCAGTTGGTAAAAATTACAGGAATTTTCATTACGCCAGTTAATTATTTTACGTGCATTAAATAGAAAATGATTATTTTTGAGATTTATGCAATATGGCTTGTGGTTCATTCACTATGTGTGAGTGTTATTTTATACGGTCGCCAGTGACCGATCAGTTCAGTATGGTACCACCCGGTCGCCTGTGACCGGCCAGCTCAGTTCAGTTTCAGCCTCCCCGGTAGCCAGTTACCGATCAGTTCAGCTTAGTGCAGTGGCCACAGGCGTAAAACATAATCTCGACAGAAAATTTAATCAGTTATTTCAGTACAGGCTCCAAGGAGCAAATATTTTTACAGTGATTTTCAGTTCAGTTACGCACGTATTATAATTGCTCAGTACAGATTATTTTCAGCATGCCTCAGGACATGATATTTTATCCCATGCATATTTTAAATTCAGATTTTACTCGTTACCTGCGATATATGCATGCTGAGTCTTTAGGCTCACTAGACTTGATTGTTGTAGGTACTAATGAGGCCAGGGCCGAGGGCGGGAACCAGTGAGCCAGCTTGGGTCGGCAGTAGTGGCACCCGAGGACCTCAGTGCAGCAGTTGTTATTTTATTCCGCAAACAATTTTTATCAGTCGTTGGATAATTTTTAAGTTGTTATTGTTGGCAAAACTTTATTTTCTTCCGCTGCTATTATTTTAAACATTGAACTTGATTCATCAGTCGATTTTATGAATGAGGCCATTTAAGTTCTTAAAAAAAAAAAAAAAATTTAAATTTTTCCGCAAATTTTCAAGAAATGAGTTTTAGGCCCTTTACAAAAAGCACTATAATTAAAATTGAAGACATACTCACATCATGTAAATAACTCGGGATATCTCTGTCTCATATCTGTTTCTGTCTCCCAAGTCGCTTCTTCGATGCCATGACGACTCCACTGAACTTTCACAAGTGGAATAGTCTTCGTTCTGAGTTGTTTTTCTTTTCGCTCAAGAATCTGTATCGGTTGTTCAACATAACTTAAAGTCTGATCAAGCTCGGCTTCGTCAGGCTGAATGACATGAGAAACATCAGGCATATATCTACGCAGCATCGATACATGAAATACGTCATGTATTCCAAATAGAGAAGGAGGAAGAGTAAGTCGATATGCTCGATCGCCAATCTTTTCAAGAATCTCGTACGGACCGATGTATCTAGGAGACAACTTTCCGCGTTTGCCAAATCTGACGCCTCTGAAAGGAGAAATCTTCAAAAACACTCTGTCTCCTTACTCAAATACTAACGGTCTACGTCTGATATTGGCATACTTCGCTTGTCTGTCTTGTGCCGTCTTCATTCTATTATGAATTATCTTCACTTTCTCAGTCATTTCACGTATCATATCAGGTCCAAGTTCTGGTACCTCAGATACATCATCCCAGTACAACGGAGATCTGCACTTCTTGCCATATAGTGCCTCAAACGGAGCCATCTCAATGCTCGTTTGATAGCTGTTGTTGTACGAGAATTCACACAAAGGTAGTGAATCTTGCCAACTAGTGCCAAAGTCTAGCACTATAGCTTTCAGCATATCCTCTAAATTCTGGATAGTCCGCTCTGACTATCCGTCTGTCTGAGGATGATAAGCAGTACTTAGGTATAATGTCGTACCTAAAGCCTGCTGTAAACTGTGCCAGAAGTGTGAAGTGAATCGTGGATCACGATCTGATACGATAGACTTCGGCACACCATGCAATCTGACTACCTCTCTGACATATATCTCGGCCATCTGATCATGTCGGTCTGTCATTCTGTACGGATTAAAACAAGCTGATTTGGTCAGTCTGTCAATAATGACCCAAATCGCATCACAGACCCGGGATGATCGAGGTAACTTCGTAACGAAATCCATGGAAATGTGATCTCATTTCCATTCAGGAATAGCTAAACTCTGAAGTAGACCTCCGGGCTTCTTGACCGCAGGTGCGGTCAATTACAAACTCAATCAAAATTCAAAATCTGATATAATCTATTTCAACATTATGGTCAATCTGACTATTTCTTTGACATCGATCTTTGTCATCTGGTCATGTGTGTACGTCATCTTGTACAACTACTAGATATAGATTGAACAATCTGTCAATCACAATCATATCATATCACAATCTGGGAAGTATTATAGTGATCTCACTACGAAATTCATCGAATTATACTCCCCATGTCTAGTAAAAAATATACCAATTCTGTAATAACTCTTCTGATTTCTATCTTTCTATCTTCATTTATTGGCGATTCAGACATTTCAGTAAAAATTCTGCCAACATTTCAGTACAAATTCTGCCAACATTTCAGTACAAATTCTGTCACCAATGATATAATTTGTCTATGTCAAAACTATCTGTTCGAATATCATACATTCTCAGTCACCAAAATGAAAACTGAATCCACTATTGTGTGTTTTTGACACTATCTGTCATTTCAGATGCGAACTATTTGGTACAAACAAATCAGTTAATAATATAAACATAAAAAAAATTATATACCTACCTGGTATTCGGTTCTGACTATCGATATCAAATTCTGTCATGCAATTCTGAAACATTTGATATCACACGATAATCATTCTCATACAGTAACATCACATATCTGTCACTCTGATCGATGTTCTGCTCTGATTATCGAATTTAAGTTTTGAACATTCTGGTTAAATCTCTGAACTGCCATAATTCTCGAATTCAGCTCTGATTCGGTTTGACTAATCTGCATCAAATATTTATCTAGAAGCTAACAATTCCCAAGCAGTTCAAAACATAATCGGATAAGATAATCTGCCAACTCAGACACAAATAAATTTCTAACATTTCTGAAATTTCTGATCTTTCTGATATCGGTATCGTTTTCAGTCACTGATCACAATCTCAACTGTGTCAAAATCAATCGGTATATTAACTTCAGATATCGCTTATTCTGAATACAATCTGTTTCAAGCAAGATTCTTATCTAAATAATTTGTGTATACAATAATCACAATTCTCAGAGTATTCAATACAATCTTCAATTGTTTGATTCAATCGATCAGATGCTGCAAATATATCAAAATATCATAGATACAACGAGCATGAAATCATCAGAATATCTTTGAACATACTGAAACATGCCACAGAGAAACACTAAATCAAATGTAACTCCTGGCCGGTACTCTTCTACTAATCTTTCAATTCTTTCAATTCATTCAGTGACATTCTGTACATTCAATATCATTCTGTACTGAATTCTAAAATACAAACAGTACCTGGTATCAATTCAATTCTGAAATCTATCTTCCTGATATAAAGAAAATCCAAAATCTTATTTAGGAAGACGTCAACCAACTCGTACATCACTTGGCAAATCTGCCAATACTAGGCTCGATTTCAGTATGTCTACTGAATACATAAGGATACCATCTGCTCCTTTCTGTATCAATCGAGTCATAAACAATACAGATATCAAAGGAATTCTAGATCTAGAATCCTTACCATGGAATTTCTACTCATCAGCCCTATCTGGTCTGAATCTTATATTTTTCTGGAAGGAATCTACAATAGTTCTGTACTTGTTCAGCATATTAATATCAATAATGCGGTCAAATCAGAAACACAAGTACATCACAATCTAACTCGACCTCATTCTCATCTTACTGTAGTATACAATATTTCACAGAAATCTCTGATATCAATCTTTCTTTCCCAAAAAGTAAGGGAATCAATACTACAGTACAAACCGACTCAACAGATACAGCATATCTCCATGAAATTCAGTCAAAGATAATCGTAGAGAATGCATTAGTATATATCAATACCTATGCAATATAATCATAAAATCATCAGGTGTGTCCGGTGTCTGTTCCTCGGTCTTCTGCTCCCTAAAATCTTCGGGAACTTCTCTGAGGACAAACTCTAGCAAAGTGTCCCGGCTGTCTACAAATATCACAACTACCAGTCACTCCCTGGCATTGCTCTGTGGGATGTCTCCCTCCGCAAGTTCTGCAATATACTCCAGTATAACTCGGGCTGGAACAACTGGAGCTAGATGAATTACTCAGTCCGCTCCCTAACTTCTTAAACTGTTTCTTTCGAGCTTTCAGCAAATCTTGCTTTCCACTCGTACTGCCTTTATCAAATCTAAGAGGGAGTTGTTGTGTTTGGAGTGGAATCACATCCAATCTCTTTCTCGTTGTCGAGTCAGACTCACCTCAGCTCTCTTTGCCCTACTCAAAGTATCAGCAAAATGGTAAGGTCGCTGCATATTTATCAATGCAACTATCTCTGAATTCAATCCTTTGATGAACTGCTCAGCTACAGCTTCATCGTTCCCAGCTATCTGAGGAACAAACCGCAGTAGAGGAGAGAATTTAGCAACATATTCTTCAGTATTCAGTTGGCCTTGTCTCAAATTCTCAAACTCTGCTCTTTTATCTTCTCGGTACGAAACTGAAAAAAATCTTCGATAGAATTCGGCTTTAAAGACTTCCCACGTGATCACAGTATTACGTTGTTCTAATACTCCCTTTATTGTAATCCACCAACTCCTGGCAGCCTCTCGTAACTGGTGGAATACCAGTTTAATTCTCTGTTCATCTGAATACTTAAGCAAATCAAACAATAGTTCTATGTCATCTAACCAATTCTGACACTCTTCAGACATATCAGTACTTCTCAAAATCGGCGTTTGAAACAACTGAAATTTCTTCAACTGTATTTCCATCGGAGTTTCTGATATATCTATCTGTTCAACCGAAGTACTGCCCCGTTCTGGAATTCTTCTAGGAGGTATATCTGATTACCAAAACCATTAGTAATCCAAATACTACAAACCTGTTCCATTCTTTCTCGGATCATCTTACTGCTGATCATGAATCAGATCTGATTTATACTCAATAATACTTACTACCAGTTCAAATCAGATAATCAGGTAACCATGTATTTCAAAGCAGTAAATCATGCTAGCATACATAATGTAAATCAACATTAAAATAAATCTCATGCTAGCAATCACATGCAAGGAAAGAAAACTCAATCTACCCCGCTCATTCTCTTCTATCTCAGTCTAAAGGATCGATCGCTCTGATACCACCTGTTTGTGGGGACCCGAACGCTAATCATCGCCCTAATCATCTTTGGAATTTAATTATCGATTAAACTAAACAGGGTCTAAAAATTTTTCTTTTAAAACACAAGTGCGGAGTATAATGGAATGTAACTAATATACATCTCAGTATATAAGTACAATAATGTACAACAATTATTCAAACTAGTCTAAGGTTCAACTACTAAATTTCAAGTATTAAACCAAGTCTACAATAAGTCCGGAATCACCACTCTAACTCATCTTCTCTCATCATCTTCTTGACCCCGATCCTGCCCCACCTGTTGTCATGCACACATAAAAAACAAGACATTAGCCGGATACTCCGGTGAGGATAAATCCCAGTATAAAACATGGTAGACATGCATGTACACAATATAAATCATAAAGCATACTATCATGCATAAAATCAATAGCAATAGGTTTCATAGTCTATGAAACTAAATCAAAATAAGCATGCAGTAACAATGGGTTCCATAATCTCTGAAACCAAAATAAAATAAGCATGCAACTCAATTCAATTCATATCTTGACTCAACTCAACTTAAACTCTAGGGATCCCGATCGGGGTGACTGTACGTCTTATTACTAGACTTCGGTCATGTCTGTATCGAATGTCTACAATCGGAGGAAATCTGCTCCTATGCGTCGATACCACCGAACATCTAGAAATTTGGCAAATCTGCCAATGACTCTTCTATCTTAAATGCTTGAATATAAATCTATAAACAAAGCATAATCATAACAAAATCTAAAAAATAATTTAGTATGTGATTTTGTTGGGAAACTCAAATTGAATCTCATTTGAGTTGTGTCTTCCCAAAACAAAACATGAATTATACCTTTTGTCGCCCAATCTCTCTGTCGATGTCGAAGTCTCGATGTCAAAGTCGCCAATACAAATCTGAAATGGCATCATTAATGTACATTCTATCAAGCTCTAGTACACCTCAATACACATAGGAATCAATATTTCATTTCAATGCATTTCGACGGCATAACGGCGGATTCTCGATATACCGATCAACTCATATAACAATAATCAATAACCATAATCCAAAATCTTCATGAATCACATGTACTATTCTGAAATCTGCACCATCTCAATTCCATACATGCTGGAAAATCATAACAATCACATATGGTATTATTTCTTCTATCCTTTTTTCCACTATATGTTCACAATAATCATAAGAACACAAAATAGAAACCAAATCTGATTTCCTTTAACAGCTCAACTTCAAAACATGCTGAACTTAATAAAACATATACCCTTTTGAAACCCTTGATGCAAGGAATAAGAATCTCCACTTGGTTCACAATTTGGACATGTAATTCTTTAACAATTCAAAATCTCCCACAAAGAAAGCTTGAAGGAACTCTCTCCTTGTTCTCATTCTCCGCTGCTGGAAGTGAAGGAAGAATGACTCATGCTTGAATTATATATATACCATGCCATGTGTCAACTTAAGAAACAAAGGTGGATTTCTTGCATGCAGCACCGCGGGTGCGCTCTCTTTCCACCGCGGGTGCGCTAAGCTCTCGCCACCATTTTTCATTTTTCACAATTCGACGACCGCGGGTGCGGTGTCATGTGGACCGCGGGTGCGGTCTTGGTTAGCACCAAATTCCCTAACCTACTGGCCATCAACCGCGGGTGCACTGCTTCTTGGACTGCGGGTGCGGTATCTTTCACGGTGCGGGTGCGGTCTTCCTTGCATTAAAACTCTAATTTCTCATGTCTTTTCCATGTCTTTCCTACTCCCATCTCACATAGTGCCTCTCATTACATGTCATGCATTCTCATATCTTCGAATATCACATTAATGAAGACTAATAAATCTCAAGCCTTACATGGGAGACAGAAGCAGATATGAGACAGAAACATCCCGAGTTATTTCGATAATGTAAGTATTTATTCAGTTTTGATTATATTGCCTCTTATACTTGCATTGATAGAATTACCTTCGATTTCGAGGACGAAATCATTTCTTAGAGGGGGAGAAATGTAAGGCTCGAGATTATTAGTCTTCATTGATGTGATATTCGAAGATATGAGAATGCATGATATGTCATGAGAAGCACTAAGTGAGATGGGAGTAGAAAAGACATGGAAAAAGATGAGAAAATATTCAAAATAGTTGTGAAGAACAGAACTGATGGCGCACATGCGCGAAGAAATGCGCGCATATGCGCGACACGTCCAGAGACATTGGCGCACATGCGCGAGATAAGGCGCGCATCTACGCGACACCTCCAGAATCTTTGGCGCACATGCGCGAGATGAAGCGCGCATATGCGCGAGGTGTTGAATTTGCCTTGGCCGAGACCAGTAGGTCTCGCGCATATGCGCGGGTAATGTCGCGCATAAGCGCGAGACGTGTACTCCAAAGGATGAGCCATTTGTTCTTAGCCATGCAATATATATATTGATTTGCTTCATTCTTCCTCAATTCATCAGCAAGAACCGAACGACTCCAGAGAAAAAGCTTCACTTTTCTTATGCTCTTAAATTGTGATTTTGAAAGATTCATACATCCAAACTTTAATCCGATTTCGGTTTTGAGCTCCTCTCTTCAAGGGCTAAAAGAGGATGTAAGTATCTTTAAATTTCAACATGTTCTGAAATGTAAAAGTTGAGGAAAGATTGATATGATTGAAATTATATGTTCTTGAGATTATTGACATCGTAGAAACGCAACCGGATCGAAGAACGGACGTTGTATGCTATTGTAACTATTTTCCAGCATGTTTAGAGTTAAGTTATGCAGGTTTTGAGTACTATCATATGCTTATGATGATGATTATGAGTTGAGACTTATGAATTGTTGATATATGTGAGAGTTGGATTGACCGGTATTGAGAAATTACGTCGTTATGCCGTCAAATGGTACCGAGGTCAAGTATTGAATTGGATATGTGTTGATTGAGATTAGAGATTGATAGAATATGTATCAACATTTCCATTTCAGATTTGTTATTGACATATTCGTCTTCGAGACTTCGACTACGACAGAAATTGTGTGACGAAAGGTATAATTCATGTTTTGTTTGGGGAAGACACAACTCAAATGAGATTTAATTTGAGTCTCCCAACCAAATCACATACTAGAATTGTTGTTTATCTTTTGATATGAACTTGATTTGTTTATAGATTTATATTCAAATCTCTTGATATGATGATGTCTTGTTTATAGATTTATATTCAAGCCTTTGAGATAGGAGAGTCATTGGCAGACTTTCCAAACTAGACGTTCGGTGGTATCGACGCTTCGGATCAGATTCACTCCGATTATAGACATTCGATATAGATAGGGCCGAAGTCTAGGAATAAGACGTACAGATACCCCGATTGGGAGGGTAGGTAACAGACAATGACGTCTTATTCACACCGGGATCCCTAGAGTATAGTCGAGTCGAGTCAAGACATGATTTGATTTGAATTGCATGTTGATATAGATTGGTTTCATAGACTATGGAGCCCATTGTTATTGCTTTCACGCATGATTTATGATTATGTATTAGCATGCATACATGTTTTATACGGGCGCAGAAGATCACTAGTAGTTTGTATATTTGATATGTAATGTATTTAAATACTTGTTTGTAGAATATGGATAAAACAAGACATCTATATTATGTTTATGTAATAAAATAAATACAGACCTTGTGCTTGTTTATAGACATTCGAATTAATATTAAAAAGCAAAATTTTGACCCACATTTTTTAATAAAGATCCGATTAATCCCGAAAAGAATTGAGTTAGAGCCCGGGTCCCCACATACTTGGTCAACACACCCATATCAATAATGCAGTCAGAATCAAATAACACCAAGTACTATATCATCTAACTCAATCTCATATCTGTCATACTGTAGCATACCAAATCTAACAGATGTCACTGATACAAAACCTCTCCCAAACAGAAAAGAGATCAATACTACAGCATATAATAACTCAATACTCAAGCATATATCCATGCAATTCATTCAAAAATCATATACAAGATGTACTAATATTTCTCAATACGTATACGAAATAACCATAAAGGAACAGTTACCTGCCACAATAAAATCAAGTGCATTCCGAGTCTGTTCCCTGGTCACTACGACCAGATGCTTCTGCTCCCTGGAATTTTCGGGAGCCTCGTTGTGGAAATACTCTAGCAAAGTGTCCTTGCTGTCGACCGATGTTATAACTACCAGATACACCTTGGCATTGCTCTGTGAGATGTATTCCTCAACAGGTTCTACAACACACTCCGGTATAACTCGGGCTAGAACCACTGGAGCTAGATGAACTGTTCCCTAACTTCTTGAACTGCTTTTTTCAAGCTTTCAACTATACTTTCTTTCCACTACTGCTGCTACCAATTTCGATTCTGGGAGGCAGTTGCTGTGGTCTCGGTGTTGAAAGAACATACGAAGCTTCCTTTTGTCTCATCAGAACTGTTTCTGCTCTTTTGGCTCTGTTCAGAGTATCAGCAAGGTTATTCGGCCGTTTCACATTTACCAATGTACGTATCTCCAGATAAAATCCCTGGATGAACTGATCAAATACAGCTTCATCGTTCCTAGCCACGTGAGGGGCAAAACGTAGCAAGGTAAAGAACTGGCCCAAATACTCATCAATATTCAACTGACCCTGTCTCAGATTTGCAAACTCTGCACCTTTATCCTGTCTGTAGGATACGGGGAAGAATCTTTGATAGAATTCAAATTTAAAAATTTTCCACGTAATCACTGGGCCATGCTGTTCTAAGGCTTCTTAGGTTACCAGCCACCAACTCCTTGCGACTTCCCGTAACTGGTGCCCAATTAGTTTAACTCTACAATCATCTATGAAACGAAGAAATTCGAATAGCATTTCTATATCCTCTAACCAATTCTCACATTCGACTGGCGTCTCAGTACCCTTCAGAATCGGCGGTTGAAACGACTGAAACCTCTTTAACTGTGTTTCCATCAGAATTTCCGACACATCCATCTGATTAGTCGAAGTACTACCTCGTTCTGGAATTCTTCGAGGAGGTATATCGATTACCACAAAAGTTACCAATCACAGGAGATAAATCCATCTCAGCCCCTTTCTGATCAGCTTACCTCTGACCAAGAATGGGTTCTAATTCATTTTCAAATAATACACATTACCAAATCAACTCAGATATTCAGGTAACATGTAGTTTAAAAAAAATAGTAAAAACATACTGCAATATTAGCATATAAAATGTAATTCAACATTATAATAATCACATGCTAGCAATCACATGCAAGGAAAGAAAATTCATTCTACCCCGCTCACTAGCTCCTATCTCAGTCTAAAGGATCTATCGCTCTGATACCACCTGTTGTGGGGACCCGGACGCTAATCATATTCTTAATCATCATTAAGACAATTTAATCAATTATAATAAACAGGGTCTAAATTTTTTTTTAAAATTGCGGAATGTAATGGATTACATGCAAATATACATCTCAGTATATTAAAAGTACAAGTCTGGTATTTTATATACAATCATTCAACTAAGGTTTAACAACTAAATGTCAAGTGTCCAAAACCTATCTCTAATCCAAGTCCATAGTCTCCACTCTAATCACGATCTATCTTCATCTCCTCGACCCTGAACCTGTCCCACCTGGTGTCATGCACACATACAAACACGACAACAGCCGGATAACTGCGATGAGAAATAAATCGCAGTATAAATCAACGAAAAATGTAGTTATATCAATAATGTAAAAGCATGTTAAACATGTAACAGAAACAGAAACATAATCCATATAACATCGCCAATCAAACTCGTGACTCCACGTTTCAGACTAGACTCAATCCTAGTCTAGGGATCCCGGTTTCCAGATGTTTGCATTCCATATCGACCAACAGTAATAGAAGAAACTCCAATTCTATACACGTCGATATAACCAAGCATCCAGTGTCTTGACCTAACCGTCACAGACTTTGGCGTTTTCACCAATTTCCTATCCTGTGGCATCGTGAAATGTGCCCGTGGCGATCCCACCACTATCAGGCACTTCTGTCACAAGATAATTCGTCTAATACTCATCAAATACGTTCTTTCTATAAATCAATAGAACAAGCATATCAAATCAAATCAATGAACATAATAATATTAAGTATGTGATTTAGGGAAACTCAAGTATATCCCACTTGAGTCGATCTCCCAATACCACATTGACTTATACATTTGTCTTCTCGTCTGATGAAGTTGAAGTCTTGAAGTCAAATCTGTCCATATCAAATCTGAAATGACAATATCGAATATACTGTATCAATGTATAACTCAATTCAAAATCTGTTCTGATCAATAATCAAATCAAACATAATATGATCCATATCAACGATATCATGATACAATCTCAATCAATACTGAATCTGATCACAATCAATCTACTGATATTTCGACGGCATAACAATCCAATCTCACTAACCCCGTCAGTTTCAACATCATAGATATAATAACACAAATCATAATCAATATTCGTAAGACCCATAATCTCGAATCTGTATAATCTCGCAATACCGGCGATACAATATCAGTACATACGAATCAACAACTCGTCTGATCCAAATCTGAATAATATCAATATACTCAGCAATACAATATTAGTGAGATATAAATCCCAACACCTTATAATCAATAACAGCACAAATATGATATCAATTCAACCTAATTACAATCAAATCAACTCTGAAATTCATAACAATTTCATACGGTATCTGTTCTTCGATCCGGTTTCGATTATCCAATGTCTGATATCGCAAGAACAACATATATGAATTCTATCCGATTTCAACAACATCATAATTTCAAAACATATCAAAGCGTAACACAACTTACGTCCAGTTGTAGCCTGCGTCGATAGAAACACAGTACCGAAGTCGGATTCAAAATCAGATGGGCGGATTTCTCGCGAATCAAATTCTAGTATCAAGGATTCAAAGCTTTCCCTGGATTACCGTTTTCTTCTTGTTCTGAGGAGAAAAGGCCGATTTATATATATATACATCTCATGCATGAAAAGGGCAAGTGGCTTATTCTTCATAAAACACGTCTCACCGCGGGTGTGCTACACTTTGGACCGCGGGTGCGCTACACTTTGGACCGCGGGTGCGCTGAGCATACTGGATCACTACCAACATTTCAGAAAGAACGACCGCGGGTGCGGTGCTTTTTGTACCGCGGGTGCGGTGCCTCTACTATAGCAACACCGCGGGTGCGGTAGATTTTATGGCGCAGGTGCGGTGACCGTTCTGTATCTCTTCCAAAATTTCCTATGAACCACCGCGGGTGCACTATCTGTGCTGTCCCAACAATATATTTTGCAACTAAAATCGAATCGCAACGTCTCTTGTTCGGTCTTCGATAAATACCTCAAATCATGCATTAATGATTGCTGATTACAGATCACATCTCAGGCATTACATTTCTCCCCCCTTAAGATATGATTTCGTCCTTGAAATCTCGGGTAATCAACTCGTATATCACAGGTAATTATATCAGACACCAAATCTGATAAAAGAAGGAGATATATATATACAGAAGCTAAAAGAAAACTTATTCCACTGAAACAATTCTAGAATCTTTATTTCATTCCAGATTCTGTCTTCTAAATAGCTTCCTAGATGTCCTAACCATTCCTTTGAACTTTCAACAACGTAATAGTCTTCGTTCCGAACTATCTTTTTTCGATTGATTCTGATTCCATTCTGGAATAATACTTCAAGAATATAATATCATAATATAACTCAAAGTAACTTTGATAAATCAATATCAAAATACTGGCTAGACAGCATCTGTATATACCAATTAATAGTTCATAGTAAATCAACAGCAACAGCTGTTATCAAATCTGTTTAATCCCAGTCAATTTCGATATGTACTCTTCTGTCTCAAATACCAACGGTTATCATCCGACATTGGTGTATTTAGTCTGTCTATCGGAACTGTCTTCATTTCTTTTAATTCAGTTGCACTTATTTTGTCATATCTCTGATCTTATCAGGTCTAATCTTAGGAACCTCAGAGATATTATCCCACTAAAGAGGGAACCTGCACTTCTTAACGTACAACGTTTCAAATGGTGCCATCTCGATATTAGTCTGATAGCTATTGTTGTACGAAAACTCACGACATGACAAAAACTCCTGCCATCTAGTGCTAAAATCAAGCATTATAACTCTAAGCGTATTCTCCAAAATCCGGATAACCCACTCTGACTGTCCGTCAGTCGGTGAATGATATGCAATAATCATATATAATCTCGTACCCACTCTTGCTGTACTTCCCGCCAACCGTGCAAAGTCAACCAAAATCATGGTCTAATATAATCAATTCTCGACACTCTTTGTTATCTGATCACTTTTCTAACAGAAATCTCAGTAATATAATCATATCTGTACATTTTCATGTACGAGCTAGCACACCGCAGACTAGGTCAGCCTGTCATTCCTAACTCAATCAATACTAAATCCCGGAAGTATTGCAGTAGCTTTGTCACGATATCTCTTGAAATGTAATCCCCTTCCCATTCACGAATCGATAAGCTATATAACCAATCTCCTGGGTTCATTCTTTCTGTCTTTATCTATCGGCAATTCAGATAATTCAGTACAAATTCTGCCACATCTAATCTCATCTGTTTTTATCAAAGCTGTCTTTTCAAATTATCATATATCTTTCTGCTATCAGGACGAATACTAAATAAACTCTTGCGTAACGTTAATCATTTCAAATCCGAAATATCTGGCACAACCCATCGGTTATTCACATACAACGCAGTATCACTTACCTAATATTCTAATGGATACCCTGTTCTGACTATCGATAATCAAGCCCTGCCCATTCTGATCAACTTTCTGAACTGTTTCAACTCTCAACATCAGCTCTGATTCGGCTTGTACAGTACCGAGTCTCAACTGTATACAATCGGTATCAAATATTGCTGCAGAAAATAATCATTCTCAAGCAATTCAGAATAACAATCAGATACAGTAGCCTGCTAACTCATGCAACTCCAAGTTGATAGATACTGATATCAGGCTCGACCAACTGATCGCGGTCTCAACTGTGCTAGAATCAATAGATATATCATCTTCAGATATAACAAACCCTGAACACAATCTGTCTCAGTCAAGATGCACATTTCAACAGTTGCTGCATACAACTTTCCAGTTCCCATAATATTCAATACAACACTCAAATATTCAACAAAATCAGTCATAATCTTCGAATATACCAGAATACCATAGATAACTAAATCAGATAATTATCAAATATTCTGAACACAGAGTTTATCAACTCACCACAATAGCTGATACATCCCTAACGAGGAACATTCAATCAGATGTAACTCTCGGTTAATGAATCTGCTATTCGATCTTTCAAATCTTTCAATTCAATCAATATCATTCGGTACAAAGTTCTAAAGATAATAACAGTACCTGATATCAAGTCAAGACTAAAATCAATCTTCCTAATTAAGGCAAACCCGGAAGTTCATCTGAGACGATTTTAGCAACTCTCCTGTTACTGGCAAATCAGTCAATGATACATTCCATCTTAGTAAATCAACTAATATATATAAGGAATCACTCCGTTCCTTTCGATAATCATCGAGTCATGAACATCATATATATCAAAGGTATTCTAAATCCAGAATTCTTACCGTATAATGTTCATCCTTCGGCCATATCAGGTCCGAATCTTACCATCTTCTGGGATCGGCCTGTAATAGCTCTGTACTTGGTCAACACACCCATATCAATAATGCAGTCAGAATCAAATAACACCAAGTACTATATCATCTAACTCAATCTCATATCTGTCATACTGTAGCATACCAAATCTAACAGATGTAACTGATACAAAACCTCTCCCAAACAGGAAAGAGATCAATACTACAGCATATAATAACTCAATACTCAAGCATATATCCATGCAATTCATTCAAAAATCATATACAGGATGTACTAATATTTCTCAATACGTATACGAAATAACCATAAAGGAACAGTTACCTGCCACTATAGAATCAAGTGCATTCCGGGTCTGTTCCCCGGTCACTGCGACCAGATGCTTCTGCTCCCTCGAATCTTCGGGAACCTCGCTGTGGACATACTATAGCAAAGTGTCCTTGCTGTCGACAGATGTTACAACTACCAGATACACCTTGGCAATGCTCTGTGAGATGTATTCCCCCATAGGTTCTACAATACACTCCGGTATAACTCGAGCTAGAACCACTGGAGCTAGATGAACCGCTCCCTAACTTCTTGAACTGCTTTTTTCGAGCTTTCAACTGTTCTTTCTTTCCACTACTGCTGCTACCAATTTCGATTCTGGGAGGCAGTTGCTGTGGTCTCGGTGTTGGAAGAACATACGAAGCTTCCTTTTGTCTCATCAGAACTGTTTCTGCTCTTTTGGCTCTGTTCAGAGTATCAGCAAGGTTATTCGGCCGTTTCACATTTACCAATGTACGTATCTCTGGATTCAATCCCTGGATGAACTGATCAAATACAGCTTCATCGTTCCTAGCCACGTGAGGGGAAAAACGTAGCAAGGTAAAGAACTAGCCCAAATACTCATCAATATTCAACTGACCCTATCTCAGATTTGCAAACTCTGCACCTTTATCCTGTCTGTATGATACGGGGAAGAATCTTTGATAGAATTCAACTTTAAAAATTTTCCACGTAATCACTGGACCATGCTGTTCTAAGGCTTCTTTGGTTACCAGCCACCAACTCCTTGCGATTTCCCGTAACTGGTGCCCAATTAGTTTAACTCTACAATCATCTGTGAAACGAAGAAATTCAAATAGCATTTCTATATCCTTTAACCAATTCTCACAATCGACTAGCGTCTAAGTATCCTTCAGAATCGGCGGTTGAAACGACTGAAACCTCTTTAACTGTGTTTCCATCAGAATTTCCGACACATCCAGCTGATTAGTCGAAGTACTACCTCATTCTGGATTTCTTCGAGGAGGTATATCTGATTACCACAAAAGTTAGCAATCACAGGAGATAAATCCATCTCAGCCCCTTTCTGATCAGCTTACCTCTGACCAAGAATGGGTTCTAATTCATTTTCAAATAATACAAATTACCAAATCAACTCAGATATTCAGGTAACATGTAGTTTAAAAAAAAACAGTAAAAACATACTGCAATATTAGCATATACAATGTAATTCAACATTATAATAATCACATGCTAGCAATCACATGCAAGGAAAGAAAATTCATTCTACCCCGCTCACTAGCTCCTATCTCAGTCTAAAGGATCTATCGCACTGATACCACCGGTTGTGGGGACCCGGACGCTAATCATATTCTTAATCATCATTAGGAAAATTTAATCAATTATAATAAAAAGGATCTTAATTTTATTTTTAAATTGCGGAACGTAATGGATTACATGCAAATATACATCTTAGTATATTAAAAGTACAAGTCTGGTATTATATATACAATCATTCAACTAAGGTTTAACAACTAAATGTCAAGTGTCCAAAACCTATCTCTAATCCCAGTCCATAGTCTCCACTCTAATCACGATCTATCTTCATCTCCTCGACCCTGAACCTGTCCCACCTGTTGTCATGCACACATACAAACACGACAACAGCCGGAAAACTCCGGTGAGAAATAAATCCCAGTATAAATCAGCGAAACATGTAGTTATATCAACAATGTAAAAGCATGTTAAACATGTAACAGAATCAGAAACATAATCCATATAACATCGCCAATCAAACTCGTGACTCCACGTTTCAGACTAGACTCAATCCTAGTCTGGGGATCCTGGTTTCCAGACGTTGGCATTCCATATCGACCAACAGTAATAGAAGAAACTCCAATTCTATACACGTCGATATAACCAAGCATCCAGTGTCTTGACCTAACCGTCACAGACTTTGGCGTTTTCACCAATTTCCTATCCTGTGGCATCGTGCAATGTGCTCGTGGCGATCCCACCACTATCAGGCACTTCTGTCACAAGATCTCTCGTCTAATACTCATCTAATACGTGCTTTCTATAAATCAATAGAACAAGCATATCAAATCAAATCAATGAACATAATAATATTAAGTATGTGATTTAGGGAAACTCAAGTATATCCCACTTGATTCGATGTCCCAATACCACATTGACTTATACCTTTGTCTTCTCGATCTGCCGAAGTCGAAGTCTCGAAGTCAAATCTGTCCATATTAAATCTGAAATGACAATATCGAATATACCGTATCAATGTATAACTCAATTCAAAATCTGTTCTGATCAATACTCAAATCAAACATAATCTGATCCATATCAACGATATCATGATACAATCTCAATCAATCTACTGATGTTTCGACGGCATAACAATCCAATCTCACTAACCCCGTCAGTTTCAACATCATAGATATATTAACACAAATCATAATCAATATTCGTACGACCCATAATCTCGAATCTGTATAATCTCGCAATACCGGCGATACAATATCAGTACATACGAATCAACAACTCGTCTGATCCAAATCTGAAGAATATCAATATACTCAACAATACAATATTAGTCAGATATCAATCCCAACACCTTGTAATCAATAACAGCACAAATCTGATATCAATTCAACCTAATTACAATCAAATCAACACTGAAAT
Organism: Primulina tabacum; assembly: GCF_025594145.1. NCBI lineage: Eukaryota > Viridiplantae > Streptophyta > Magnoliopsida > Lamiales > Gesneriaceae > Primulina > Primulina tabacum. The sequence goes on along the minus strand of NC_134561.1, from coordinate 26,195,799 downwards.
TCATAACAATTTCATACGGTATCTGTTCTTCGATCCGGTTTCGATTATACAATGTCTGATATCGCAAGAACAACATATATGAATTCTATCCGATTTCAACAACATCATAATTTCAAAACATATCAAAACGTAATACAACTTACGTCCAGTTGTAGCCAGCGTCGATAGAAATATAGTACCGAAGTCGGATTCAAAATCAGACGGGCGGATTTCTCGCGAATCAATCTCGAGTATCAAGGATTCAAAGCTTTCCCTGGATTTCCGTTTTCTTCTTGTTCTGAGGAGAAAAGGCCGATTTATATATATATACACATCTCATGCATGAAAAGGACAAGTGGCTTATTCTTCATAAAACACGTCTCACCGCGGGTGCCCTACACTTTGGACCGCGGGTGCGCTGAGCATACTGGATCACTACCAACATTTCAGAAAGAACGACCGCGGGTGCGGTGCTTTTTGTACCGCGGGTGCGGTGCCTCAACTGTAGCAACACCGCGGGTGCGGTAGATTTTATGGCGGGGGTGCGGTGACCGTTCTGTATCTCTTCCAAAATTTCCTATGAACCACCGCGGGTGCGCTGTCTGTGCTGTCCCAACAATATATTTTTCAACTAAAATCGAATCGCAACGTCTCTTGTTCGGTCTTCGATAAATACCTCAAATCATGCATTAATAATTCCTGATTACCAGCTCACATCTCGGGCATTACAGTGGTCCTTGGTTTTAGCCTGCCGCTCAGTCCAAGCCAGCTCACCCCTCCTCACCCACCCCTCGTCTCCTCAAATGCATCCTCACCTCCATCGATCAAGTCTAGTGAGTCTAAAGATTCAACATGTATAAACTGGGAGTAACGAGTAATACGTAATAAAATCACATGCAACTTTAAAATAGAGCGTACGTACTTTAAACTTGAACTTGCATACTTAAAATCCTGAACGTAACATATTTGAAACTTGTGCATACATACATAAACATAGACTTGCCATCATCATAAGACTTTTCTTAAACATGCTTGCATAGTTGTACATACTTGAACATTCGTAAACTTCATCATTTTGCGTAGAGCCAAGTTTCAAAGCAAGTGACCCATACATAAATATGCCTGGTCAGACTAAACCACAGTACTTGGCTGACAGGAAAGATCCACTGCCACATACATGAGATCCCCGTTCATGCTTTAACGGGTGTATTGGTCCCCGTTCATGCTTTAACGGGGTGGAGAGGCCCTCGACCACGTTCACCGACTTCCAAACCCATTCATAATTTGGTCACGAAACATTTAGCATACCTCAAAAAATTAAAATATTTTCTTTTGCACGTCGAACATACTTACTTGGCGTTGAGGGATTCGTTGGATCTCGCTTGGGGCCGCTGCTACAACATACTAACATGAGTTCAAACACTTATCTTTCATAGCTAAGACGTAGGTACTCGTGCTCATCACCGAAGTAAATAAATAGCTTATGACATTCTAAATCTCTCGGGACTTGACCTCGTTTAATAATCGTACTAAGCCATGATATAGAACCCCAAAACAAATCCTATATTTGTGGGGACCCGGACGCTAATCAAGTTCTTAATCATCATTGGGACTAATTAATCAATTAGTAATACAGGGTCTAAATTTTTTTTTTTTAAAATGCGGAACGTAGTGAAATAAAACATATATACATCTCAGTATAAAAGTACAAGTCCTGTACTACATACATTTATTCAACTAAGGTTTAACAGCTAATATCAAGTGTCCAACCCTATCTCTAATCCAAGTCCTGAGCCTCCACTCTAATCACGATATTTCTTCATCTTCTCGACACTGCACCTGTCCCACCTGTTGTCATGCACACATACAAAACAAGACAACAGCCGGATAACCTCGGTGAGAATAAATCCCAGTATAAACAATGTAAACATGCAATCATATAAAACATATACAAAAGCATATAACAATTATCAGTCACATGCAGCCAATCAACAAACATGTATGATATCAAAACTGTAAATCAACTAGTCGTATCAGACTTGACACAAACAACGCGTCGTCTCAGACTCGATTCATTCCTAATCTAGGGATCCCGGTTTTGAATATTGAGAATTATATCGAATCTCAGTCGATAGGAATGACTCAACCCTAAACGGCATCGATATAATTCCTATATCCAGTGTCTGGGCAAAACAGCCGCAGAATTGACGAATCAGTCAAGAATTAAGCGAATCAGCCAATAACTAGATGAATAAGCCAGTAATTAAGCGAATCAGCCAAAGTTTAGACGAATCAGTCGATAACTAGACGAATCAGCCAGTGACTAGGCGAATCAGGCAATGACTAAACAATCAGTAGTCAATACATGCAATGGCTATAAATCAATAGACTACAAACATCAATCTCATCAATTACAAATATCAATGCAATAAACTAAGTATGTGATTTAGGGAAACTCGAGTCAAACCTCACTCGAGTTGTGCAATCCCAACTCAACATTAATTTATACCTTTTTTTCTGATACTCTGACACTGTCGAAGTCTCGAACTCAAAGCCTGTCAATACTCAATCTGACAATAACAATATTGAGGGTACGGCATCAATACACCACTCAATCAATACTGGATATAATCAGAATTAAATCAAATTCTGTTTCAACAATATGATGTCATAATTTCAATATATCCAGCACTACCATATCAGTCAGATATCAATTCTAACATCTCATATTTGATAACAATTCAATTCTGATATCAAATCTCAATCAACTCAACTCTGAAAATCATAACAATTCCATATGGTATCTATTCTTCAGTCCGGTTTCGATTATACGATGTTTAACATGTCAAGAACATCATATATGAATCCTATCAGATTCTGACAATACCATAATTTCAAATCATATTCAAACGTAGCAAAACTTACATCCAGTTGAAATCTACGTTGATAGGAACACAGTACCGCAGTCAGATTCAAAATCAGACGGACGGAATTCGTAAAAGTCGCAAGTCTATGCTTCGAACACTTTTCTTTCCCTTTTTCCTCGATCTCTTTCATTTCTGAAGATTAGACATATGTATATATATATATATATACATACGTAACATGCAATAAGCCAAGTGGCTCGGTATGCCTACTGCACGTCTCGCGCTCGGGCGGTCAAGAATTACCGCTTGGGCGCTTGCTCGGCGCTCGGGCGGTTAATCTTTACCGCTCGGGCGCGGAAGTTTCTGTCGAGATACTCGGCTGAACATCTCCTGGCGCTCGGGCGGTAATATTCTTCCGCTCGGGCACGAGATGTTCGGTCCAACATCTTGACTTATACTGTAACGATGCCCTGCTTCTTCATTGAGTTTCTATAACCTCAATTCTGTCCATTAATCAACGTCTGATTACAGTAATTAAATCTCGGGCATTACATTTCGCCCCCCCTAAGATTTGATTTCGTCCCCGAAATCACAGACAATCAAATTAGATATCAGAAAGAAATGTATAGCAGAAGCTGAATCAAAATACTCACATCAGTGAAATAACTCAGGAAATCTCTGTCTCATGTCAGACTCAGTTTCCCAAGTAGCTTCCTCGATGTCATGACGACTCCACTGAATCTTCACAAGTGGAATAGTATTCGTTCTGAGCTACTTTTCTTTACGATCAATAATCTGAATCGGTTTTTCGAAATAACTCACTGTCTCATCCAACTCGGCCTCATTTGGTTGGATGACATGTGAAGCATCAGACAGGTATTTTCGCAAGAACAAACATGAAAAAAAAACGTCCTGTATCCCATATAATGAAGGCGATTAAAGCGAGTTGATAGGCACAATCTCCTATCTTCTCAAAATCTCGTACGGCCCAATATATCATGGAGATAGTTTCCTTTTCTTGCCAAATCTGACAACCCTCTGAAAGGTGAAATTTTCAAAAATACTCGGTCACCAGCCTCAAATACCAATGGTCGTCGTCGGACATTGGCATAATTGGCTTGTCTGTCTTGGGCTTCCTTCATTCTCTTTTGAATCAGCTTCACTTTTTCCAATCATATCTCTGATCATATCAGGTCCAGTCTCAGGAACCTCAAAGATATCATCCTAATAAAGAGGGGATCGACACCTCTTTCCGTACAACGCTTCGAAAGGAGCCATCTCAATACTCGTCTGATAGCTATTGTTGTACGAAACTCACCAAGTGACAATATATCTTGCCAGCTAGTGCTAAAATCAAGCACTGCTGCTCTCAGTATATCTTCCAATATTTGGATCGTCTGCTCAGACTATCCATCGATCTATGGATGATATGCAGTACTAAAATGTAACTTCGTATCTAAAATCTGCTGTAAATTCTGCCAGAAATACGATGTAAACCGAAGATCATGGTCTGCTACAATCGACTTCGGCACTCTATGCAGTCTGACTTCCTCTCTGACATAAATTTCAGTCATCTAGTCACGTCTGTACGTCATCTTGTACGGAATAAAGCATGCGGATTTTGTCAATCTGTCAATCACAACCCAAATCGCATCGCAACCTCTGGAGGAACATGGTAACTGCGTCACAAAATCCATGGAAATGTGATCCCATTTCCATTCAGGAATGGACAAACTCTGTAACATTCCTCCGGGTTTCTTTCTCTCAGCCTTCACCTGTTGGCAATTCAGACATTTGGCTACAAATTTAGCAATATCAGCTTTCATTTGTTTCCACCAAAACTTTCTTTTCAAATCATTATATATTTTCTTGCCACCAGGATGAATACTGAATCGAATGTTGTGCGCTTCTGATAGTATCTATCGTTTCAACTCCGAAACATTTGGCCCAACAATACAATTATTTTCATACAAAACATTGTCACGAACCTGGTACTCGGATCGATGTCTTGCTCTAACCCTCGCTATCTAGCTCTGTACATTCTGATCAACTTTCCGAGCTGCTTATATTTCAAAATCAGCTCTGGTTCGGACTGTACATTATAAATTCCCCCACTGTCTGCTATCTGATTCGAACACGGATTCAGAATAACAGCAATATTCAACCAAATTCAAAACATCACTCATCGGTACTGATCTGCTAACTCATAAAACCGCAAATATCTAACACTGATATCCATCTCGGCCAACTAATTACGGTTTAATTCTGCTAAAATCAACAGATACATCATCTTCAGATATAACACACCCTGAATGAAATCTGTCTCAATCATGATGCAATCTGTTTCTGATATCAAATCAAGGCTAAAATCAATCTCTCTGATTGGAATCGATTCAGAAGTCTTATCGGGGAAAACATTATTAACTTTCTTATCATTGGTAAATCAGCCAATGATAGACTCAACTTCAGTAAATCAACTAAATACATAAGGAGTCTCTCTGATCCTTTCTGTAATAATCGAGTCATAGATAGTACGGATTATCAAAGGAATTCTCAATCTAGAATCATTATCGTACAATATTCATCCTTTGGCCATCTCAGGTCCGATTCTCACCCTCTTCTGGAACTAATCTTGGGTAGCTCTGTACTTGGTCAGCATATCAATATCAGTAATGCAGTCCCAAAATCAGACAACACTAGTACAATACCAGCTGCCACACGATCTAACTCAATCTCATTCTCATCCTATTGTAGTATACGATATTTTACAGAATTCACTGCTATAAAAACTCTCCCCAACCAGTAAAGAGATATACTACAGTAGATAAAGTCTCAACAGATAATGCATGACTCAATGCAAATCATTCAAAATAATCGTAGGGAAAGCATCCGTATTCATCAATACAAAAGCAGGATAACTACATCAGGAACAGTTACCTGCAACATCATCATCTGGTGCTTCCTGAGCCTGCTCCTCAGTCAAAGCAAATACTCTGGCCTGCTGTCTAGGAGGCTGGCCAACTGTCTGGCTTCCTCCTGGCCTCTACTGTGACTGATATGGTGCTGGCTGAAATGAATGAACAGCAGCTGATCGTCTACTCCACTGTGCCGCTGATCCAGATGATTCGGCTCTCTGGGATCCTTGAGAACCCTTCTGTGGACACACTCTGGCAAAATGTCCCTGTTGTTTGCAGAAGTGGCAACTACCAAGTACCCCTTGGCATTGCTCAGTGGAATGTCTCCCTCCACAATTTCCACAGTAAGCCCCGGTATAACTTTGTTGGGGACCACTGGAACTAGAAGAACTGCCGCCAGACTTCTTAAACTGCTTTCCTCTAGCCTTCAGAAAATCTTTCTTTCTACCAGTGCTACTGTCACTCTCGAATCGGGGAGGTGATTGTTGTGGTCTCGATACTGGAGGAACAAATGCAGCTCCTCTCTGCATTATCAGGCCCGCTTCAGCGCCCTTTGCTCTATTTATGGCATCAGCAAAGTTATTCGGTCGCCCTGTGTTCACCAATGTAAAGATATCGGGATTCAAGCCATTGATGAACTGATCAGCAACGGCTTCGTCATTTCCAGCCACATCTGGAGAACCTTTCAACAAGGTAGAGAATTTGGTCACGTATTCTTCAATGCTCAGCTGACCCTGTCTCAAATTGGCAAACTCCGCCCCCTTGTCTTTCCTGTACGACACTGGGAAAAATCTTTGATAAAACTCAGTTTTAAATACATCCCAAGTAATAGTCGTACCTCGATGCTCTAAGGCCCTCTTCATCGTAATCCACCAGTTATTTGCAACATCAAGCAACTGGTGCCCAATCAATTTAATTCGGCGCTCATCAGTGTAATCCAGTGAATCAAACAGCATCTCAATGTTATCTAACCAACTCTCACACTCAACTGATGTCTCAGTACCCTTCAGAGTCGGTGGTTTGAATGACTGAAACCTTTTCAATAACGTTTCCATCGGAGTTGCTGTCACATCCATTGGAGGATTGGATGTGCTACCCTGTTCTGGGTTTATTCGAGGAGGCATATCTGAATATCAAAAGGATTAGTAACCCAATCCAACAAACCAGTTTCAATTCAGTCCCTCCTCCGATAATCTTACTATTGATCGAGAATCGGTTCAGATTTGTTCCCAATAATACATATTACAAAATCAAATTAGATAAGTCAAGTAACATGTATTATATAAAGCAGTAAAGCATGCTAGCAATCACAAGCAAGGAAAGAAAACTCAATCTACCCCACTCACGAGCTACTATCTCAGTCTAAAGGATCTATCGCTCTGATACCACCTATTGTGGGGACCCGGACGCTAATCAAGTTCTTAATCATCATTGGGACTAATTAATCAATTAGTAATACAGGGTCTAAATTTTTTTTTTAAAATGCGGAACGTAGTGAAATAAAACATATATACATCTCAGTATAAAAGTACAAGTCCTGTACTACATACATTTATTCAACTAAGGTTTAACAACTAATATCAAGTGTCCAACCCTATCTCTAATCCAAGTCCGGAGCCTCCACTCTAATCACGATCTTTCCTCATCTCCTCGACCCTGCACCTGTCCCACCTGTTGTCATGCACACATACAAAACAAGACAACAGCCGGATAAACCCGGTGAGAATAAATCCCAGTATAAACAATGTAAACATGCAATCATATAAAACATATACAAAAGCATATAACAATTATCATTCACATGCAGCCAATCAACAAACATGTATGACATCAAAACTGTAAATCAACTAGTCGTATCAGACTTGACTCAAACAACGCGTCGTCTCAAACTCGACTCATTCCTAATCTAGGGATCCCGATTTTGAATATTGAGAATTATATAGAATCTCAGTCGATAGGAATGACTCAACCCTAAACGGCATCGATATAATTCCTATATCTAGTGTCTGGGCGAAACAGCCGCAGAATTGACGAATCAGTCAAGAATAAAGCGAATCGGCCAATAACTAGACGAATCAGCCAGTAATTTAGCTAATCAGCCAAAGTTTAGACGAATCAGTCGATAACTAGACGAATCAGCCGGTGACTAGGCGAATCAGCCAATGACTAAACAATCAGTAGTCAATACATGCAGTGGCTATAAATCAATAGACTACAAACATCAATCTCATCAATTACAAATATCAATGCAATAAACTAAGTATGTGATTTAGGGAAACTCGAGTCAAACCTCACTCGAGTTGTGCAATCCCAACTCAACATTAATTTATACCTTTCTTTCTGATACTCTGACTCTGTCGAAGTCTCGAACTCAAAGTCTGTCAATACTCAATCTGACAATAACAATATTGAGGGTACGGCATCAATACACCACTCAATCAATACTGGATATAATCAGAATTCAATCAAATTCTGTTTCAACAATATGATGTCATAATTTCAATATATACAGCACTACCATATAGGTCAGATATCAATTCTAACATCTCATATTTGATAACAATTCAATTTTGATATCAAATCTCAATCAACTCAACTCTGAAAATAATAACAATTCCATATGGTATCTATTATTCAGTCCGGTTTCGATTATACGATGTCTAACATGTCAAGAACATCATATATGAATCCTATCAGATTCTGACAATACCATAATTTCAAATCATATTCAAACCTAGCAAAACTTATGTCGAGTTGAAGTCTACGTTGATAGGAACACAGTACCGCAGTCAGATTCAAAATCAGACGGACGGATTTCGTAAAAGTCGCAAGTCTATGCTTGGAACACTTTTCTTTCCCTTTTTCCTCGATCTCTTTCATTTCTGAAGATTAGACATATGTATATATATATATACATACGTAACATACAATAAGCCAAGTGGCTCGGTATGCCTACTGCACGTCTCGCGCTCGGGAGGTCAAGAATTACCGCTCGGGCGCTTGCTCGGCGCTCGGCCGGTTAATCTTTACCGCTCAGGCGCGGAAGTTTCTGTCGAGATACTCGGCTGAACATGTGGGGACCCGGATGCTAATAATGTTATTAATCGTCATTGGGACTAATTTAATTAATTATAATAAACAGGTTCTAAATTTTTTTTTAAAATGCGGAACGTAATGGCATACATCTTAACATACACGTCAGTATTAAAAGTACAAATCTTGCACTATACACAATCAGTCTCAACTAAGGTTTAATAACTATATAACAAGTGTTTAAACCCTAAATCTAGCCCAAGTCCGTAGTCTCCACTCTAACTCGATCCTTCTTCACATCTGTGACCCTGAACCTGTCCCACATGTTGCCATGCACACATACAGACAAGACAACAGCCGGATAACTCCGGTGAGATATAAATATCCCAGTATAAACAATGTATCAATGCAATCATATAAAACATATATAAAAGCATAAACAATCATTAAAACATGTATCCAATCTGACTACATGAACCAATACGAATATGTATTTAAGTCAATGACTTATTATCTTATCTCAACTTATTTCTAACCTAGGGATCCCGATCTAATTTAGACTGTATGCTGTATCGAATGTCTACAATAGACGTCTATCTACATCTAAGCTCATCGATACACCGTCAGTCTAGAGTCTTCGCGGTTCTGACAAAGACTCGGCGGTTCTGCCCTAGCTAGGCTAATCTGCCCTAGACTCAAACTCTGGCTCTGCTATAATTCAATAGACTAAACATATCAATCTGATAATCTGCAAATATCAATGCAATAAAATAAAGTATGTGATTTTGGGAAACTCAAGTCAAACCTAACTCGAGTTGTGCAATCCCAAATCAACATTTATTTATACCTTTATTCTGTCTCTCTGATACAATCGAAGTCTCGACTCAAAGCCTGTCAATGTTCAATCTGGCAATGACAATATCAATATACTGTATCAATATTCTATTCAAATCAAAACATTCCCGTCTTATCAAATTCTGACGGTACAATAGTACAATCTTGCGATACCGGTGATACCACACCAGTATATACTAATTCCAATAACTTATAATCAACCGCCGTACGAATCTGACATCACATCTCAGTCAATTTAACTCTGAAATTCATAACAATTCCATAATCAATCTGTTTCTTAATCTGACTTCGATTCTATGATGTCTACTATGTCAAGAATACTATATATGAATCGTATCTGATTCTGGACATAGCATAATTTCAAATCTTAACAAAACGTAACAAAACTTACGTCCTGTTGTAGCTGTCATTGCTAGGAACACGGTGCCGTACTCGGATTCAAATTTGGACAGACGGATTGATCGCAAATCGAATTGAACGTAATTCCCCCGGAAGCTCTCGTTCCTTTCTTCTGAAACTTCTGAGGAATTACGTTTCTTTATATATATATATATATATATATATATATATATATCCAATTCCCATGCCAAGGAAACGTGGCAATTTTTCAATTTGCATGTCTCGCGCATATGCGCGACATTACTGGCGCATATGCGCGATGTCTTCTGGACCTCACTTGCATAGGCTCGCGCATATGCGCGACATCTTCCGCGCATATGCGCGAGGTCTTCTGCCTGTTTGGCGCATGTGCGCGCATCCGGTCGCGCGTGTGCGCCAATGCTACTGTCCTAGCACATCAATTTTCACACGCAATCTCATTTCGTGTCTCGGTTAGCCCTTTCATAATTATCTAGGTTAAAAATCAATAATCGTAATTTAACATGGTATAAAATCTCGGGCATTAAATTTCTCCCCTCCTAAGATACGATTTCGTCCTCGAAATCACAGGCATTCAATTATATCAATAGGGAGTATATACAGAAATGGTCTAAAAAGTTTACATTATCGAAACAACTCAGGGAATTCTTGTCTCATATCTGATTCAGTTTCCCAGGTTGCTTCTTCAGTGCCATGACGAGTCCATTGAACTTTCACAAGTGGAATGGTCTTCGTTCTAAGCTGTTTTTCTTTACGATCAATAATCTGAATCGGTTTTTCAATATAGCTCAACGTCTCATCCATTTCGGCCTCGTCTGGCTGAATAGCATGTGAAGCATCAGGAAGGTATTTCCTTAATAACGATACATGAAAGACATCATGTATCCCGGATAATGAAGGCGGTAACGCGAGTCGATATGCACGATCTCGTATCTTTTCGAGAATCTCATAAGGCCCAATATATCGTGGAGACAGTTTCCCTTTCTTGCCAAATCTGACAACTCCTCTGAAAGGTGAAATCTTTAAAAATACTCGGTCTCCTGTCTCAAATACCAACGGTCTATGTCGAACATTGGCATATTTGGCCTGTCTGTCTTGTGCTGCCTTCATTTTCTTTTGAATTAGCTTCACTTTTCCTGTCATATCTCTGATCATATCAGGTCCAATCTCAGGCACTTCAGAGATATCATCCCAATAGAGAGGGGATCAAAACTTCTTTCCGTACAACGCTTCAAATGGTGCCATCCCAATACTCGTCTGATAGCTGTTGTTGTACGAAAACTCACAAAGTGGCAATGCATCTTGCCAATTAGTGCTAAAATCAAGCACTACTGCTCTCATCATATCCTCCAGTGTCTGGATAGTTCGCTCTGACTGTCCGTCAGTCTGTGGATGATATGTGGTACTCAGATGTAACTTCGTACCGAGAGCCTGCTGCAAGCTCTGCCAGAAGTGCGAAGTAAATCGAGGATCACGGTCTGATACCATTGACTTCGGCACTCCGTGCAATCTGACCACTTCTCTGACATAGATCTCTGCCATCTGGTCAAATCTGTACGTCATCTTGTACGGAATAAAACATGCGGATTTGGTCAATCTGTCAATCATGACCCAAATCGCATCACAACCTCGGGAGGAACGCGGTAGCTGCGTCACAAAATCCATGGAAATGTGATCCCATTTCCAATCAAGAATGGACAAACTCTGTAATAAACCTCCTGGTTTCTTTCTTTCTGCTTTCACCTGCTGGCAATTCAGACATTTGGAAACAAATTCGGCAATGTCAGTCTTCATTTGTTTCCACCAGAACTGTCTTTTCCAATCATTATACATCTTTCTGCCACCAGGATGAATACTGAATCGACTGTTGTGCGCTTCTGATAATATCTGTCGTCTCAAATCTGAAACATTCGGCACAACCAAACGATTATTTACATACAAGACGTTATCACGTACCTGATATTCCGATCGATGTCCTGTTCTGATCATCGATATTGATTTCTGTACATTCTGATCAACTTTCTGAGCTGCCTTAATTCTTAAGATCAGCTCGGGTTCCACTTGCACCGTATAAAGTTTCAACGGTCTATAATCTGTTTCAAATGCTAATCCCGACAAACAGCAGTCTTCTATCAAATTTGAAACACCGATCGTCGACAAGGATAAAGAACATACCTTTCGACTTAGTGCATCAGCTGCTGCATTAGACTTTCCTGGATAGTATTTGATTTCACAATCAAAGTCTTTAAGCAAATCAAGCCATCTCATATTCAATTCAGATTGTGAAAACAGATATTTCAAACTCTTATGATCAGAATATATCTCAAACTTCTCACCATAAAGATAGTGTCGCCATATCTTTAATGCAAAGACAATGGCTGCCAATTCAAGATCATGAATTGGATAACGGGTCTCATGTTGTTTAATCTGTCTAGAGGCATAAGCAATAACATGCCCTCGCTGCATCAGAACACATCCCAACCCTCTGTGAGAGGCATCGCAATAAACCACAAAATCACTAGTACCGGATGGGATAGTCAACACCGGAGCACTGGTTAATCTCTTTTTCAACTCCAGAAAACTGGTCTCGCATTCTTCAGACCAAACAAATGGAGCATTCTTATGAGTCAGCTGAGTAATGGGTTTAGCTATACTCGAGAAATCTTTAATGAAACGACGGTAATATCCCGCTAAACCCATAAAACTATGAATTTCGGGCACTGACGTCGGTCTTGGCCAAGAAATCACGGCCTCAACTTTGCTGGGATCCACTGATATCCCATCTCCGGATATAATATGCCCCAGAAATACTACCTGTCTCAACCAAAACTCGCATTTCGACAGTTTAGCTTATAATTTCTCAGTCCTTAAAATTCGCAACACAGTTCTTAAATGCTCAGCATGCTCATTCATATTCTTTGAATAAATCAAAATATCATCAATGAAAATAATCACAAATTCATCGAGATATTTCTGGAATACATGGTTCATCAATCCCATAAACACAGTTGGAGCATTCGTCAAACCAAATGGCATGACAATAAACTCATAATGTCCATACCTGGTTCTGAATGCTGTTTTCGAGATATCAGAATCTCTGACTCTTAACTGATGATATCCCGATCTTAAATCAATTTTGGAATATACTGAAGAGCCCTGCAACTGGTCAAATAAATCATCACTACGAGGCAAAGGATATTTATTCTTTATCGTTGCCTTGTTCAGTTGCCGATAGTCGATGCAGAGTCTCATGGAACCGTCTTTCTTTCTTACAAACAATACTGGAGCACCCCAAGGAGAAACACTCAGTCTGATGTACCCCTTGGCCAGTAAATCTTCCAGCTGATCTTTTAATTCTTTCAATTCGATTGGTGCCATTCTGTACGGGGCTCTAGAAATTGGCATTGTACCTGGCATCAATTCAATGCTGAAGTCTATCTCTCTAACTCGAGGTAATCCCGGGATTTCATCTGGAAAGACGTCAGCAAACTCACGTACCACTGGCAAATCATCCAAGGATGGACTCGACTTCAGTAAATCTACTGAATATACAAGGAATCCCTCTGCTCCTTTCTCTAACAATCGAGTCATAGATAATACGGATACTAAAGGAATTCTCGATCTAGAACCCTTACCGTAGAATTTCCACTCTTCCGTCATATCTTGTCTGAATCTCACTATCTTGTGGAAACAATCAACTGTAGCTCTGTACTTGGTCAGCATATCAATACCGATAATACAATAAAAATCTGACAACCCAAGTACGATGCAATATAATTCAATCTCATGCCCGTCATACTGTAGTACACAATATTTTACAGAATTTACGGATATCAAACCTGTCCCTATAGGAGAAGAGACAGACACTACAGTAGCTAAAGACTCTACAGGCAATGCATGGCTTAATGCAAATCGTTCAGAAATAAAAGTATGTGAAGCACCGGTATCAATCAATACCTAAGCAGGGTAACCACATAAAGAACAGTTACCTGCCACAACGTCATCTGGTGATTCCTGGGCCTGCTCCTTTGTCAAAGCGAATACTCTGGCCTGCTGTTTAGGAGGCTGGCTAACAGTCTGGCTACCTCCTGGCCTCTGCTGTGACTGAGCTGGCGCTGGCTAGAATGTATGAACGGCAGCTGATCGTCTCTCAGTCTGTGCTGTTGATCCCGATGACTCGGCTCCCTGAGATCTTTGGGACCCTCTCTGTGGACACACTTTAGCAAAGTGTCCCGGCTGTTTACAGATGTTGCAACTACAAGTTACTCCCTGGCATTGCTCAGTTGCATGTCTTCCTCCGCAAGTCTTACAATAAACTCCAGTATAACTCTGGCTCTGTCGGGAACCACCGGAGCTAGAAGAACTGCTGCCAGATTTCTTAAATTGCTTTCCTCTGGCTTTCAAAAATTCCTTCTTCCTTCCACTGCTGCTGCCACCCTCAAATTTGGGAGGTGGTTGCTGTGGTTTTGGTGCTGGAGGCACAAATGAAGCCCCTTTCTGTCTCATCAGACCGGCTTCTGCTCCTTTGGCTATGTTCAGGGCGTCAGTAATGTTATTCGGTCGCCCTGTGTTCACCAATGTAAAAATCTCTAGGTTCAAGCCATTGATGAACTGATCAGCAGTAGCTTCCTCGCTATCAGCAACATGTGGAGCAAATTTCAACAAGGTGGAGAACTTGGACACGTATGCTTCTATGTTCATCTGTCTCTGCCTTAGATTGGCAAACTCTGCCCCTTTGTCCTTCCGGTACGACACTGGAAAGAATCGTTGATAAAATTCAGTTCTAAAAACATTCCAGGTGATAGGCGTACCTCTATGCTCCAAAGCCCTCTTTATCGTACTCCACCAGTTCTTTGCAACATCGTGTAACTGATGTCCAATCAATCGAACTCGTCGTTCATCTGTATATTCCAATGAATCAAACAGCATTTCAATATCGTCAAGCCAACTCTCGCACTCCACAGCGTTCTCTGTTCCTTTCAAAGTTGGCGGGTGAAATGACTGAAATCTTTTCAGTAACGTTTCCATTGGAGTCGGTGTTACATCCATTGGAGGATTTGATGTACTTCCCTGTTCTGGTACTCGTCTCGGAGGCATATCTGATTATCAACAGAATTAGTAACTCAAATACAACAACCAACTTCAGTCCTCCTCTGATCATCTTACTGCTTATCTAGAATCGGTGCTGATCCATTCTCAATAAAACATATTACTATATCAAATCAGATAAGCAAGTAACATGTATTAAAGAAGTAAGACATGCTAGCATTCAAAAGCAGGAAAGAAATCCTCAATCTACCCCGCTCACTAGCCTCTTCTATCTCAATCTAAAGGATCTATCGCTCTGATACCACCTGTTGTGGGGACCCGGAGGCTAATCATATTATTAATCGTCATTAAGACTAATTTAATTAATTATAATAAACAGGTTCTAAATTTTTTTTTAAAATGCGGAACGTAATGGCATACATCTTAACATACACGTCAGTATTAAAAGTACAAATCTTGCACTATATACAATCAGTCTCAACTAAGGTTTAATAACTATATAACAAGTGTTTAAACCCTAACTCTAGTCCAAGTCCGTAGTCTCCACTCTAACTCGATCTTTCTTCACATCTGTGACCCTGAACCTGTCCCACCTGTTGCCATGCACACATACAGGCAAGACAACAGCCGGATAACTCCGGTGAGATATAAATATCCCAGTATAAACAATGTATCAATGCAATCATATAAAACATATATAAAAGCATAAACAATCATTAAAACATGTATCCAATCTGACTACATGAACCAATACGAATATGTATTTAAGTCAATGACTTATTATCTTATCTCAACTTATTTCTAACCTAGGGATCCCGATCTAATTTAGACTTTGATATGCTGTATCGAATGTCTACAATAGATGTCTATCTACATCTAAGCTCATCGATACACCGTCAGTCTAGAGTCTTCGCGGTTCTGACAAAGACTCGGCGGTTCTGCCCTAGCTAGGCTAATCTGCCCTAGACTCAAACTCTGGCTCTGCTATAATTCAATAGACGAAACATATCAATCTGATAATCTGCAAATATCAATGCAATAAAATAAAGTATGTGATTTTGGGAAACTCAAGTCAAACCTAACTCGAGTTGTGCAATCCCGAATCAACATTTATTTATACCTTTATTCTGTCGCTCTGATACAATCGAAGTCTCGACTCAAAGCCTGTCAATGTTAAATCTGGCAATGACAATATCAATATACTATATCAATATTCTATTCAAATCAAAACATCCCCGTCTTATCAAATTCTGACGGTACAACAGTACAATCTTGCGATACCAGTGATACCACACCAGTATATACTAATTCCAATAACTTATAATCAACCACCATACGAATCTGACATCACATCTCAGTCAATTTAACTCTGAAATTCATAACAATTCCATAATTAATCTATTTCTTAATCTGACTTCGATTCTATGATGTCTACTATGTCAAGAATACTATATATGAATCGTATCTGATTCTGGACATAGCATAATTTCAAATCTTAACAAACCGTAACAAAACTTACGTCCTATTGTAGCTGTCGTTGCTAGGAACACGGTGCTGTACTCGGATTCAAATTTGGACAGACGGATTGATCGCAAATCGAATTGAACGTAATTCCCCCGGAAGCTCTCGTTCCTTTCTTCTGAAACTTCTGAGTAATTACGTCTTTATATATATATATATATATATATATATATCCAATTCCCATGCCAAGGAAACGTGGCAATTTTTCAATTTGCATGTCTCGCTTATATGCGCGACATTACTGGCGCATATGCGCGATGTCTTCTGGACCTCACTTGCATAGGCTCGCGAATATGCGCGACATCTTCCGCGCATATGCGCGAGGTCTTCTGCCTGTTTGGCGCATGTGCGCGCATCC
Organism: Primulina tabacum; assembly: GCF_025594145.1. NCBI lineage: Eukaryota > Viridiplantae > Streptophyta > Magnoliopsida > Lamiales > Gesneriaceae > Primulina > Primulina tabacum. The sequence goes on along the minus strand of NC_134561.1, from coordinate 26,178,844 downwards.
GGTCGCGCGTGTAATATCCTGCTAGCCCAAGGAAACTGCGGATCTCGGATGCATTCTGAGGCACAACCCAATCTCTGACTGCTACAACTTTTGCGGGGTCTACCTCAATACCACTGCTAGAAACAATGTGGCCCAAGAACGCCACCTTATCTAACCAGAATTCGCACTTACTGAACTTTGCGAATAATTTGTGCTTCTGCAATGTCTGCAACACTGTGGTCAGATGCCTGCTGTGCTCCTCCCGATTCTTGGAGTAGACGAGAATGTCATCTATGAACACTATCACAAACTGGTCGAGGTACGGCTGAAATACGCGATTCATGAGATCCATGAAGATTGCTGGCGCATTCGTCAGACCGAACGGCATCACAAGGAACTCGTAGTGACCATAACGAGTCCTGAAAGCTGTCTTCGAAACATCAGCACCTCTCACCTTCAACTGGTGATAACCAGAACGCAGATCTATCTTGGAGAAAATCGAAGCTCCCTGCAACTGGTCAAACAGATCCTCAATCCTCGGCAGTGGGTATTTATTCTTCACTGTAACCCTGTTCAACTCCCGGTAGTCAATGCAAAGCCTCATCGTGACACCCTTATTTTTCACGAATAAGACTGGCGCGCCCCATGGAGAAAAGCTCAGGCGAATGAACTCCTTGTCGAGAAGTTCCTGGATCTGCTTCTTAAGCTCTGCCATCTCTGTCGGTGCTAGTCGGTACGGTGCTTTGGATATCGGAGCCGTACCTGGCATAAGCTCAATGGAAAACTCCACCTCTCTCTCTGGTGGCATACCAGAGACGTCTTCGGGAAAAACGTCTAAGAAATCTCTGACAACCGGAACATCTGAGGCTGACTGGCTGAGTTCCTCGGGGACAGATAAAAAGGTTGCTAGAAATGCCCGACACCCTCTATGCATGAGCTTCCTAGCCTGAACATAAGGAATAATGCGCGGTAAAGGAAAGTACCTGTCCGGCTCAAATAAGAACTGCTCCATTCCAGGCGGTCGGACAAGAACGGATCTCCTCTGGAAGTCTATCAACACTCTGTTCCTCAATAGCCAGTCCATCCCTAGGATGATGTCAAATTCCGGCATTGGTAGCACAATCAGATCCGCATAAACAAGATTACCGTGCACCTCAAGGTCTATATCTCGGATAACATTGGTAGCTGCCATCTCCTCGCCTGACGGCAATACTACTGAAAAGGCTGTATCTAGCCCAATGGTCTGGATCTTGAGGAAGTTAGCAAAGACCTCCGAAATAAACGAGTGAGTGGCCCCTGATCTATCAAGGCCTTGGTAGCGGAACCAGATATAAAAATTCTCCCTGAAAGATCGGAACTCTAAGTTGAATCCCACTACAAGATCTAAACTTATAGACATGCAAAGGTCAAGGTTCCTCTAGCTTAATTTCCCCGAAATAAATCTGAGTAGAGCATGCAATCCTATAACAGTTCTAAGTTCAAAATCTAAATCCCGATTCCCAAAACACGGAAATTCAAATAATAGCTTAAAGTTTAAAGGTACCTGTCAACAACATAGTCTCCGGGTTGGTTTCCGCGGCATGGAGAGCAAAAACTCTGCCTTGGGTAGGCAGATTCCTCTGAGGGCACTGCAGCAATATGTGGTCTGGACTGCCACACTTAAAACACTTTCCTGAGCCAGCCATACATGCTCCAGGATGGCGACGTGAGCACCTGGGACAGACTGGGTGCTCCTGAGTCCTCGGGGCTCTGCGTCCCCGCTGCTGCTGCTGGCCTCGGTTCCTGGGCGGTCCATGAAAAGGCCTCTTATTCTGCTGGTGATGCTGATGAGGAGGAGGGTGGTGCGGTGCCTGGACTGGGCGCTTGCCCTGGCGATCCCTCTCGATATCTCGCAGATCCTGCTCTGCGGCTAAGGCCTTGGAGACGGCAATCTCATAAGTAGCAGGGTCAGATACCCTAACATCCCGGCGCAAGATCGGCCGTAAACCCACCAGGAAGTGCATCAGCTTGGCTCTGGCATCATTCGCGATCAGGGGCACAAAGTGACAGCCCCTCTCGAACTTACGGATAAACTCCGTAACCGTCATATCCCCCTGTCTCAGGCTCATGAACTCGGTGGTCAGCCTGGTGCGAACCTCCTCAGCAAAATACTTGGAGTAGAAAACCTCCGTAAAGCGGGTCCAAGAAAGTGTAGCCAATGTCAGGGCTACCGAAGCTCCTTCCCACCATAAGCGGGCGTCTCCAGTGAACATGTAGGTGGCACATCGGACTCGGTCTGCGTCCCCCAGCTCCATAAAATCGAAGATAACCTCAAGGGATTTGATCCATCCCTCGGCAACCATGGGGTCAGATGCCCCAGAGAATTCCTTCGGGCGCATCTTCATGAATCGCTCATACACAGCCTCGGGCCCTGTCGGCCTGGCTGCGGCTGCGGCTACGGCTGCGGCATTGCCCCCCGCAAACTGTGCGAAGAACTGTGCCATCCCAGCTAACATCTGGGCACTCATGTCCGGTGGGGGCGGTGGAGGAGGTGGTAGGTCTCCCTCTGGTCTACGCTCCTCCCTGTCTTCTCGGCGAGGCTCCTCCTCTCTGTTGCGCTCTAAAATGCGTCTAGGGGGCATACTGTTCCAACATAACCCATACGTAACTAACATGCATAATTCCATAATTTATTTTAAATGAACTCTGAAATACTGAAAATCTGGAAGCATGCTGACAAACTAATTCATGCTTTAACTAAAATGCTGAACAAAATGCTGAACTGAAAAACTTACAGACCAAAGGCGTGGCTTCGTGAGCTTCTCGCGGTCAGTAGTAGTGAAACCCTATACAGAACCTGGCTCTGATACAAACTGTGAAGGGGCCTAAAACTCCTTTCTTGAAAATTTGCGGAAAATTAAAAATTTTCTTTTTAAAAGAACTTAAATGGCCTCATTCATAAAATCACTGGTGAATCAAGTTCAATATTTCAAAATATTGCAGCGGAAGAAAATTAAAGTTTTGCCAACAACAACGATTTAAAAAATATCCAACGACTGATAAAATTGTTTGCGGAAAAAATAACAACTGCTGCTCTGAGGTCCTCGGGTGCCACTACTGCCGACCTAAGCTGGCTCACTGGTCCCCGCCCTCGGCCCTGGCCTCATCAGTACCTACAACAATCAAGTCTAGTGAGCCTAAAGACTCAGCATGCATATATCACAGGTAACGAGTAAAAATCTTAATTAAAATATGCATGAGTTAACATATCCTGTCCTGAGGCATACTGAAAATAATCTGTACTGAGCAATTATAATACGTGCATAATTGAACTGGAAATCACTGTAAAAATATTTGCTCCTTGGAGCCTGTACTGAAATATCTGGTAAAATTTTCTGTTGAGATTATGTTTTACGCCTGTGGCCACTGCACTAAGCTGAACTAATCGGTAACTGGCTACCGGGGAGGCTGAAACTGAACTGAGCTGGCCGGTCACTGGCGACCGGGTGGTACCATACTGAACTGATCGGTCACTGGCGACCGTATAAAATAACACTCCCACATAGTGAATGAACCACAAGCCATATCGCATAAATCTAAAAAATAATCATTTTCTATTTAATGCACGTAAAATAATTAACTGGCGTAATGAAAATTCCTGTAATTTTACCAACTGGATTGGATTGGATCGTTCCCAGGCTCGCTGCAACCTAACTATGCAATGAAAATTATGCAATAGCTTAAACTTGACCAACTATGCAATTTACGTTCAAAAGATGCGACTATGACGCCTAATGACTTCTCATTTAATCATGACTCCGAGCCAACCTGAACCGACACTGAACCGACGTATAGTCATGATTAAAATACGCTGAAAAATCATAAAATAATGTTCCTAAAATGATAGGGTCGAAATCTAGGTGGAATGGAGGCCAAAACACGAAACGCTCTTTCGAGAGTCAATTTGGCACATTGCACCGTAAATTCTCGTACGACCTCAAAAATGATCCAAATGACAAACGGTCAAAAACATGACCTTCCTAACTCAATGAGGCACTGTCCAGTCCAAGGCCATGGGCTAAAAGCCAACCAAGAACTCGAACGAGCCTCTGAACCGACACAGCAACTTGCTGTAATTTCCAGCAGCTGCGCAACTACAAGACTTGCGTTGGTTTCGAGACTATCGGCCATTAGGGGAGTGAACCACCGACCAGAGACTCTTACCAACATCCCAAGGAATGATTTGAACCATGGCTAAGGGCCCTAGGCCAGCCACAATTTGCATCACACCATAACTCAACCGAAGGGTCCAACCGAGAGCATCTTGAATGCGTGTGTAGTGTTTATGCTATGATCGATGTCTTGCGTCATTCCAGTGGCCATTTGATTGACCATGGCACGATCTAGACATCTAGGAGCATGATATGAACCGTGACTAAGGGCCATAGGCCAACCAAGATCCATACCAAGCAACAAAAGAACGAACCAAAAGCTGAACAAATGAAGAAGCCGAAGGGGTATAGGGCCTGTTTTGACGTTTTTATTAAAAACCGATGAACCATGGACCAAGCCACCAAAAGGGCAACTTAGTCACGTCTTAGACATGCTAGGGAAGTGATCCAACCATGGCTATAGGCCCTTGGGGCAGCCAAGATCAGATCCTTCCTCCATGACAAGAAACTGAATTTTTCGAACAACATTCTGCACTAATGGGGAGGTTGCTGTCATGTGCTCGTTCCAGCATGTATGGAACTGAAACTCACGATCTATCATGGCCCTAACATGTCCTAGTACATGTCTATATGAAGCCTCGAGCCCCTGGAACGATCCATCCCTGAAATCGAAACAAAACATACCAATCGTGAAGCATGGAAGTCGATAAAAATCTGTGCAGAATTTTCTTTCTTGTTTTGCTGAAAATTTCGGTTTTTGAAATGATAAAATCTGATCATGTACTGAAAAATAATTAATAATATGACTTGATTGAGGTTTGAAAGAGATCTAGACATGCCTGGTTTCGTTTCGAAAGAAAACGAACGAAACGACGACGACGCGGCACGGAGGAGGTGGAGCGCTTCTTGTCTACCTTTCTTGCTCTCGATTTCTCTCCCTTATTTTCCTACTGGATTCCCACGGTTCTCAGCTTAAAATTTCACTCAGATTTCGAAAGAAAAGAGAGGGGGAAAAATGGTTAGGAAGGTGAGGAGAAAGGGTGCAAGATATAAGGAATGAATCAAGACTAAGTCCACTCTCCTTTGAAATTTGAATTGTTGTTTGATATCAAGTCTACTTGGGGATGAGGTGGCCGAATATTAGCTTGTTTTCTAGTCTAGGATATGTCCATTAATTAATTAAATTGTGCTCCCAAAAATCCTAGAATTATCCTACTAATTACATGCAAAGAATTGGTCAAAGTTGATGAGTTGGAAAATGAATCTTCTAGCAACTAAGGGTGGCCGAAAAATGCATAATAAAATAAAGGTGAAATGTTGGTTATCTAGTCAACTAATAATCCTTGAAAGCCTTACTAATCCTTTAAATAATTTTAGTGAGCTAACCCCTTAATTTAATAACTTAAATGAGTTCATTTCTTAATCACCTCAAATAATTAAATTAAATCCTCAAACCTCCCTTTCTAACTTAAATGAACTTGGTTGCTAGCTAAATTAACTTCTGGAAATATTTCTCGAATCTTAAATTCTATCTCAAAACTCCAACTCCGGTCCGGCCTCACTGAAATAACTGAAATGCTAAAAATCAAACTACTGAACTGAAATAATAAAATAATTAACTTCAAATAAATGCATTTAAAATAATCATGCAGTGAAGTCAATTAAATTTAGAAATCTAGAATTATGCATGGCTTATACGTAGACTGATTTACGGGTGCTACACTTTAAAAGTTTAAAATCTTAAAATCACTTAATAAATTAAATTTGGCTTATAAAAAAATTGCTAAAAACTTAATAAATCATTTAGAATGCCTCAATCCTAACTTAAAATAAAATACCACATTTTAAAATTGTCAAAATCGTGGCCGGTCTTTTTCCCTCAATCCCGCATCGAATATTCGCCTGAAACATAAACTCGAGAAAATATTTTAACCTGCATCAAATAAACATAAATAATTAAAATAATAAAATTTAATAAATCATTCATCTCTAAAATTATTTTAAACTTAAATAATTAATTTAACAAATTAAATAAATGCACGGGTTTTATGTATACTGATTTTGGGCTCTACATTAATTCTCGGATCTAACTCTCTTTCTTTTTCTTTCGAGCTCCCGTGGAAAGATACTTTAGTAACTGATATCCATATTCAAAATGAAAGGGCGGGTATTCCCACAAAACAAAAGCGCTAGACTCCTGGTCCTTTACTTTAATCAACGAAGGCAGCCGCTCCAGCAGTTTTAGTACTTAGTTAACGCCCCAGCCCAACTCCCGCGATGAGAAGGGCTACTAGGGAATAGAACAAGCTAAGAAGTCCTTACTAAACTACCAGTGCAGGTAAGGAAGTTAATGGGCAATCCTCACAGTTGCCCCATCCCACTACCAAAGAGAAGACAACAACAATCTAGCTACTAGGACAGAAACGGACGATAGTTTTATCATCCTCTGTTCTCTATCGTCAATCTTTACCTCTCCTACTCCACTACTTCCCTCCTTCAAAACGTGATTAATGCGCCTCTCTCCTGAAAAACATGATCAACGTGGACTTCTTTCGAGCATCTCGAGCATTTTTAGAGTTGAGCCTTCCAACCTAGCCCATGAAAAAAAGCTAGTTGAAAGCTCTATTGTAGTCTTTTAGTCATCAGCAGGGAATGATTCCGGCCCTCTGTGTATGCTGTTTCTTTTGTTCAAGATTACTTACCAAACCTAGCCCTGGTTCTAGATTCATATGCATCTTTGTATGCTCCTACCTCACCATGCCTGGCCCTTTACCTTCCTATACCCCACTATGCCTGGCCCTTTACCTTACTTTAAAAAGAAAAAAGAGAGGGAGACCGCTCTGAATACAACAGAGGGCGTTGATCCTCCATTTGGCTTTCCAAGATCGACGGATCAGCATGAGATTGTCAGGAATGAAACTTCCATTGCTCCTCCAGCCTTTTCCGGAAAATGCTATGTTCAACTATGCCCACCCTCCTTGACAAGCCCCGGATAAGAAGTACAGATGGTTTTACAGCATGAGCTACGGAAAGCATTTCGACAGATGAAGTATGATCTGCTTAGAGAATTCTCCTGGTATGAACGAACAAAACTATATCCCGTGATCTCCTCCTCTTGGACCAATGTTTTTTTTTTTCTACTGATTACCACCCATAAAGGAGTATTCAAGTCCCTACGGGAGGTCTGGTGAATGATATCATCCGGAAATAGATGCGCCTAAGGCAGGACCACCTTTTCTTTTCGCTAGTTTGTCAAAGTTGGAGCTTCGGGCATTCTTTATGTCCCCGAAGGCGAAGCAAGAGAAACCAACCCAACAGTGTACCGGAGCGAGAACTAAATAAAGTGTACGAAATGAACAAATGAGGTAATAGCGACCATCGAGCTATTGCTTGCCTTTGCTCTAATAGTTTATATTCGTCTAGAAGGGAAAGTAAGCAAGGAAAGAATAGGTGTGAGCTAAAGACTTTTCTCGCTAAACCCGTCTCTGATCTTCTCTACGGTTTTGGCTGCTATCTTTCATATGGGTGTAAGGTTCCTAATGTTCTAACTCAGAAAGTATAGTCGTTTTCTCTTCCTGACCCTTCGGACAAGCCGCTTTGTCTGTTCATATAATTGGTCTCTAATAGGTTTTCCCTCTTCCCAACTGCTGTCATGTCCCGCTACGCTAGTTCTTACTGTGTTCTGTTTTCCTTCCTGTCTCTCTTTTGTCTTGATTCTACTAGTTATCTCTCAAACAGCGGTTATTCTGCTAACACTGGATAAGCCGAATCTATCTAATAGCTGACGATTATCGGCAAATTCAGAGTCTTTCTGCCCCGCCTGAGAAAGAAAGAATACATTCCTCATGTCTGCACAGGCCTATGGGCTTTAGCAAGCCACTTTCCAGTCGTGGCGTATCATTTCCAAAATTTCAAGGCATATCACCATCAGTGCGCTAAAAAGATCAGTAGAAAGATATAGGAGCACAATAAGGAGATTATTGTACGCCTAGGCAGTGACTCTTCCATGTCATATTGTCTTCCAGTTGAGATTTACGGTTCTGAGTTAGATTCTAATTGCGAGGAGGAGGAACTGAACTCTGATTGTGATGGCGACTGCCTAATAAGAATGGAGAATAGGGTCGGAATCGAAAGGGATAACGGCAGATAGTGAGCTCTATTGGATCATTAGGGTCGCTTGGGAGCATCTTCTTGCCCATGAGGATCATAATTTGATTTCATGGAATCTAAGGTACTGAAAGAATGTAGTAAGTGTTGAACTTTGTTTACTCGCTCGTTATAGGAAGTGAGTGGTTGGCTCGAAGAGGGAAGAGATGTCTTCAATCTTACCAGTGGGATGGTAGCTTTACTGTCTCTATTTTAATTGAGTAAGTAAGTCCTCATAGCAACTAGTTTGTGAATGCTTAAATCTCTATATTTTAATGACAAATACGGGGTTTTTTTGACAAGATGTGACATTCAATATCAGATAATCTAATCCCAGGATTTGTTCTTTAGAATCAAGCTGCAACTCGGATGAGTCCATCGGAGCATGAAAAATTAAGTAGGCAGGTTAGAAAGTGGATTAAAAGGGGACTTGTCAAGGAGAAAGTTCCAAACCTTGTTCAGTGCCTGATCTTTTGACCTCAAAGATGGATGGCACCTGTTTTTCTCTTTCTTTCTACACTATAGCTTCAACTTCTTTCCTATAGCTACTTGCTTGGCTTCAAAGCCTTACCTGCCGTTCGCCGCCTCCACAGAAAGATTGGTCTGGTCGATTGGTTACTTCCTTTTTGGATTAGTCAACACTAAAATTCTCTCTATAAAAGGCTACAAGAGACGACGCAACGCTGCCTAAGCGCTAATTAGCTTCCGATGTCGAAAATTCTCCGACATTGATTGAAGGTAAAGCCTTCATTTCAAGCTTTGAAGCTAAGTCCGCTATTTGATCAAGCTCTGATAGGCCCTAGGCCTTACCTGTGGGGACCCGGACGCTAATCATCTTCTTAATCATCGTTGGGATTTAATTATTGATTAAATTAAAGAGGGTCTAAAAATTTTTCTTTTAAAACACAAGTGCGGAGCGTAATGGAATGTAACTAATATACATCTCAGTATATAAGTACAATAATGTACAACAATTATTCAAACTAGTCTAAGGTTCAACTACTAAATTTCAAGTATTAAACCAAGTCTACAATAATTCCGGAATCACCACTCTAAACTCGTCTTCTCTCATCATCTTCTTGACCCCGATCATGTCCCACCTGTTCTCATGCACACATAAAAAACAAGACAACAGCCGGATACTTCGGTGAGAATAAATCCCAGTATAAAACATGGTAGACATGCATATACACAATATAAATCATAAAGCATATTATCATGCATAAAATTAATAACAATAGGTTTCATAGTCTATGAAACCAAATCAAAATAAGCATGCAGTAACAATGGGTTCCATAATCTCTGAAACCAAAATAAAGTAAGCATGCAACTCAATTCAATTCATATCTTGACTCAACTCAACTCTAACTCTAGGGATCCCGGTGTGAATAAGATGTAACAGGTCTCCCACCTACTCTCCCAATCGTGGTGGCGTTACATCTTATTCCTAAACTTCGGTCTGGTCTGTATCGAAATCTACAATCGGAGTGAATCTGATCCGAAGCCTCGATATCACCGAACGTTTAGAAAATTGGCGTATCTACCAATGATACTCCTATCTCTGTACATATATATAAATCAATATAAAGTACAAACAGAACAAGTATGTGATTTTGTTGGGAAACTCAAATTGAATCTCATTTGAGTTGTGTCTTCCCAAAACAAAACATGAATTATACCTTTGTCTTCCCGGTCTGACGAAGACGAAGTCTTGTATTCCAATCTGTCCATACTCAGTCTGGCAATGACAATCGCATAAATACAATATCAGTATATAATTCGATTCAAAATCTGTTCTGATCAATACTTAAATCAGTATATAATCTGATCCATATCTAAACAAGGTACAATCTAATTCATATCAACGATATCATCGAAATCATTACTGAATCTGATCACTCAAAATCAACTGATGTTTCGAAAGCATAACAATATAGTTTCGATATCCCCGTCAATCTCAACATCACAGATATAATATCAGAATTCATAATCAGTATCAGTACAATTTATAATCTCAATATCTGTACACTTAAGATCACTAACAACAAAACTCTAATATCAATTCCCAATCAATATCTTTCGAAAATCATAACAATTGTATAAACAGTCTATTCTTTAATCTGACTTCAATTATAAAATGTATATTGTAGCAGAAACACTATATCTGATTCATATTCAATTCTGACAATATCATAATTTCAAATCGTGTCTAAACGTAACAAAACTTACGTCCAGTTGTAGCCTGCGTTGATAGGAACACGGTACCGAAGTCGGATTTAAAATCGGACGGGCGGATTTTGCGTAAATCTCACTTGTAATCTTCGAAGGAATTCTGAGCTTCTCGATTTCCTCCTCTTTCTTCTGAAGCCAAAGTTGATATATGTGTATATATATATATATATTGCATGTAAATTGTACGTGGCTTCTCCAGAATTTGCCAAAAAACCTCTCGCGCATATGCGCGCCCAAGCCCCGCGCATATGCGCGAGATTTATTATCTCGACGCTTGTGTCTCAACCGCTCGCGCATATGCGCGCCCATCGTCGCGCATATGCGCGAGACCTTCTGTCTCGTGCATCCACTTACTCGCGCATATGCGCGCCTTCTGCCGCGCATGTGCGCCGAACCCTCTGCACGTTTCACGCATATGCATGCATTCAAGCCGCGCATGTGCGCCGAACTCTCTGGACGTTCCACGCATGTGCGCGCATTCAAGCTGCACATGAGCGCGCATGGTTCTGTCTTCCTCGCGCATGTGCGCCCATATATGTCGCGCATGTGCGCGGGGACTTTTTTTGCACAAAATGTCAAATCTTCTTTCGGCTCTCCCGGTCTGATCCGTTTCATCTATAATCATCTCAATTAATAAAAAAATCATTTCAGATTAATCTTAGATTACAGTAATAAAATCTCGGGCCTTACATTACCAACCTCTTTCGGGGTTGACTCTTTTACATAAGCTCCTTAAGTTCCTAGATAGACGGATGCCTTTGCCGAGTCTGAAACTCCGACTCCTAAACTATTCACTGGCCGGAAATGCCCATTTTGAGCTCGCTCTGGCGGATGTTCCCGCTGATGGTAAGACCGGAGGGAGAATTCTTATATTGGGCGCAGAAGCCTATAGAATTGTAATCAAATCCTATGGGGATACATGATAAAAGCCTAGGCCAAAGCAAAAAAAATGAGAAATATAAGATCCCTACACCCCTCTCTCTTGGTCTCTCATGCCCCCTCGCTTTTGGTGAAAAAAGTAAACTGGACCGATTGGTCAATTAGAATACGATAATTCGAATCAAAACGATTCTCGAAGAACAGAATACAACCGAAACTCCTGCATTTTGATCGAAGGCTTAGGGCGGAATGGTAAAGAAGGACTTATCTAAAGAATCCATCTATGTTCTGAAGCCCAACCTCAAAGTCCTCTCCTTGTATTGCTAGTACCTGGCACCTGTCCAATTATTTGGCTAGCTTGTGCAAGAACCACAGGCGTAGAAGGAAGGGAGAGAGATCCCCCCTCCCCCTCACTGTCTCAGTTGAAATGAGAAGCTTTTTCCTTTTCTTCAAGCAGTAATAAGAATAACAGTTCTTTCAATCCTCTTTCTTTGATGCTGACTTGACCCGCAGGGTTGAACTTGAACTACCTCTTCGATCCTTCCCCTGTAAGGTTTGGGTTGAGCCTTTACTTTTGCTAAATAAGGACTTATCCGCCTTTTCAATCTCCCACTCTAAGACTAGTTGAAAAGAGCAATCCCTCGCGATTCACAAAGTCGCTAATAAGACTTCGAGTCAACGAACGATTCAAGCTCATTACAGAAAAAAGTTCAGCTTGAAAACTCGAGTTTCTGTGTTGAGCCACTCTTTCAATTTCAAAGGTGGGATCAAAACCTATTCTTCTTAGCCTAGGAGTCTATTCGCGGAAGAACCAGACATTCTCAAAAAACTCTCCTTACTATACCTTACATCCTGTCATCGCTTTCAGATAAAAGGAAGTTAGACTAGCTACCAACTATCTCACGCTCTCTCCAAAACCCAGCCAAAGGAGTAGGAGCTGCAGCTGGGGAACAACCATAACCATCCATGGGAGTCAGACTCGCAGCAGAAGGGAAGTAGTAGGAGCATTAGCTCTGGGAAAAGATTGAATCGATCCAGCTCTAGTAACAAAGCAGTAGGCAAGCCTTAGTGGGGAACATCCATACCTCTTTAGGCCCGAGACTTTTTGTCGTCGGATCGGAGCGCACCACGGGATGCTTTGTTAACAACCCCCTCTGTTCAATACCGATACCTGTCAGATTCCATAGCTGATGAATCTCTTTCTTTTGAAACTCTTTCCAATGATCGTCACGCAAGACGCTTTTCTGGCACAAACCTAGTAGTTTTTTTGTCCTGCCGATCTTGAGTGAACTGATGACACTGAAGCTTCAAGACCGAGATTTTTCACAGCCAAAGCTATTGAAGTTGTTCCCTCCGTTGAATCACTGCTTTCTGCACGCACTTCGCACCCCTCACTTTTTTTTGTTTGAGCGGCTATCGCTTCTCTTTTATTCTATAGTGGGAATTCCTCTTCCATTGTAATTGGTTGGGCTTCCTCTCTTTTTCACTCCTTCATCCCTCCTCAAGGTTGGGAACAAGACGTATATGCCAATGGCCTCTATCAGACAGTGGTTTCCTGGATTGGTTTATTTGAGGAGTGAAGGCGTTAAGAGAAATGACACAGTATCTTGATCCTCTATCCCCGACCATTCTATCAACCGAGTATCATTCTTCATCTCCGACGGCTAGGACAATTGATGTGAATCCTCGTACGAATAAATATCAAACACGATTAAAATCGAATCGCGCCCTCTATTCAATAACGAACAAGGATCGATGTGTTGTCCCGATCTTTTGAATCAAGTGTGTGTGTTGTGATTTTCACCTCTAAACTATAAAAAGTTTAGCAACAAATAATCACGGAATAAACAATCGAGATTATGACGAACCTTCAAAGAACAAGTCGAAGACAATTCGCACAAGCACGATCGACAAACGCCACAAAGTTAAAAACTTTGATAAGTTTGATTTTGTTTAACAAAGCAAAAGCTTTAATTGTTTGAGAGAAACTCAAGAACTGTAATAGCCAAGCCTGGTGTACGGTACGGTTTAAGATTTTATATGATTAATGATTATTTAGTTGAGTTTTAGTATAGTGTGATGTTAAGAGTTGTGTTTATGGGTCATAGTATTGTTGGTTATTATTGTTTTGTGGCATTGTTGATATTAGTTGATGTGTAGTTGTATTGTATCAGCGTTTCGATTCGATCTTTGTTGCATAGAGTTGGTTGTTGGATGCAGAGGGGACCGCACCCGCGGTCCATAGTGCAGCGCACCCGCGGTGAATTGGCCGAGACCAGAGCGCACCCGCGGTCTTTTATGGAGCGCACCTGCAGTCGACATTTTCAGATTTTTGGTTGAGTTTCCGAGAGCACACCGCACCCGCAGTGCATGTTGGAGCGCACCCGCGGTGCATGAACAGTAGAAGTGTGTTTTGAGATTTAAGTGAGTTAAATGGATGAGTGGGCTTCATTTCTCTCATTTCTTTCCCCTCATTCTCAATTTTTCTCTCCTTGGAGGCTAGGGTTTCTTCAATTCCTTCAATTCTTTTCTTTAATCCAAGCTTCTTGTTGGTTATTTGTTGAGAGATCAAGGTTATTTTGGGATCAAGGAAGCTAAGGTAAGCTTTTGGTGTTATTTATTCTTGGTTTTGGTGTGAGAGATGATATGGGTTTGTGATGGTGTTGATTCTATGGCTTTTATGGTATTGTTGTTGGATTATTGGGTTATTGATGGTGTTATATATGGTTTATTGTTGTAGGATTTCAACCAAGGGATTATATTCAAGGGTTTTAATTGGTAGTAAGTGGAATTCATTTCCTTGTGCTCACATGATAATATATGTATTGTGTTACAATGTTTTAACATGTTATTCCCTTCCATTTGATTCATATTATGTATAGATATACCTTGTTGTATATTAGAGGCAATTGAATGTCTCAATTGTGTAAAAGGGAATACAAGAGATAGAGTATGCAAAGTGTTTGTTAAAATACCCAACGACCATAGGCTTATATCCCTCAGAGTTATCGATTTATATCGATGGGATATAGGTACAGAGCCAGAGATACTATATAGATATCAATCCAACAGAGAAAAGAGAAATACCATCTTATTGTTCATGTTTTGCTATGTTATTCATGTTTCTAGAGTTGATGGTATTTAATGTTTTCAAAGTCATGATTTTCAGAGTATGCTATGTATCCATTGCTATGTAAGAGTTCCACTTGCTGAGTTTTATACTCATTTCCGTTATTCATGTGATGCAGATAAGAGCGACGGGTCGGGACGTTGATTGTGGGCCGGAGTCATATGCATATAGAAAAGGAAGGAAGAAGTTATTTTGCTAGCATTTTGACATGATTACAAAAATGATATTTTGTATTTTGTTGTATCATTTGATTGATCATGTATATACTTTTGATTATACATTGACATGTATTTTAAATCCTTCTTTCTTTTTAGAAAATTTTAAATTCCGCTGCTATTTTTTTTAAAACCGGTCGAGGGTGTTACATTTAGTGGTATCGGAGCCAGGTTCTTTGGACCAATGCATATGACTTCGTCTACTTTCAACAGTCCGGGTATGTCTTCTTCTACATCTATTCATTGTTATCTATTGATATGTATTGTGTGAGCACATTGTAGGAGTATGCCTCCTAAGAGAAAGGCCGCAGAGGGTGAGGATAGTTCTTCCTCTAGAGTTGTCGATGAGTTCGGCAAGTTGTTGAAAGAGCAAGCTAAGGTCCGCAGTGAGCAGATCCAACATTTACTACGTTTGCAAGGTACAGGTCAAGGTAGAGGTCAAGTGAGAGGCCAAGTGGCACAAGCAGTTGGTACCAATGGCATCTTCACCGCTTTCAAGAGAATGGATCCGCCGGAATTTGCAGGAAGCACTGATCCGTTGATGGCCGTAGAATGGGTCAAGGCACTTGAGGCTATTTTTGATCATCTCAACTATGGGGACAAAGACAGAATCAGTTGTGCAGTGTTCATGTTAGTCAAGGCAGCACGCATTTGGTGGAATGCTACCAATGTTAGTGTGGATATTTCGACATTGAAGTGGAAAGAGTTCACTGATCTTTTCTTTGACAAGTACTTCCCAGACGCACTTCGAGCTAGGAAGGTGACAGAGTTCTTGGAGCTTCGACAGGGAGGTTTGAATTTCGATGAGTATATTCTGAAGTTCGAGGAGGGCTGTCTGTTTGCCCCGTATATTGCTTCCAATGACAAAGACAAAGGTGCTCATTTCATTAGAGGCCTTAGAGCAGAAATCAGAAGGGACATTAACATGTCGAAGGCTGTGACATTCAAAGAGATTGTGGCTAAGGCTCTTGATATGAATCTAGCCATCCACTATGCGTTTCAAGAACCAATCCCGAGAGTACGCTTGAAGATGTTGAATGTTGCCCTTCATCCAACCAATGAAGGGTTGGAAACAAGGCTCAAGGGGTTCGGGTTGCATCACAATCAAGTAGAGGATGAATTGGAGGAAGCAAAATTTCAAGAACCCTTGGCGCTCGAGTGGTCAAATTCTACCGCCCGAGCGGGAACAAGCCAGAAGACCTGGCGCTCGAGCGGTAATATCCTACCGCCCGGGCGCGACTGCTGCGAGGAGAATTCTAGTTTCCTTAGTTTAAATAAATTCTAAATTAATTATTGATTTGTTATCTTTAATTATACAATTTTCTATATTTAGGGTTTTGTTACCTATATATAAGCTAGAATACCATGTAAACTTTAAACTATTCAGATTCATTATTGATATTTTATCAAAGTTTAGAGTTTTCTCTCAAACTTTTCAAAGCTTCGCTTTGTTATTCAAAAATCAAACTTATCAAAGTTTTTAACTTTGTGGCGTTTGTCGATCGTGCTTGTGCGGATTGTCGTCGACTTGTTCTTCGAAGGTTCGTTATAATTTCGGTTGTTTATTTCGTGATTATTGTTGCTAGACTTTTCATAGTTTAGAGGTGAAAATCACAACACACACACTTGATTCAAAAGATCGGGACAACAACGATTCTTTGTTCGTTATTGAATTTAGGGCGCGATTCGAATTTAATCGTGTTTACTATTCGTCGTACAAGATTCACATCATTTGGTATCAGAGCTTTTGGTTTTTGATTCAAGTAACCGTATCCGTTCAATTCTTCGTAGGATTTTCAATACCGATTTTCGTGTAGCGATTTCAACGGATTTGTTGAATCTACAAAAAAAAATAAAAAAATTCGCGATTTACTGTTCATCGCCGGAGTTACTGTTCACCGGGGTTACTGTTCTTGCGGAGTTACTGTTCACGCGAATCGGAATTACTGTTGACGTCGGGATTACTGTTCTCGTTGGAATTACTGTTCACGCACTGTATATCACTTTCGGTTTTACTATTCATTCGCCGGATTTACTGTTCATACTCCGGAGTTACTGTTCACGCGGATAACTGTTCATTCGCCAGAGTTTTTGTTCACCTGAAAAAAAAATAAAAAAATTTTGGGCAATATGCTTGATAGTCAGTTTCTGTCATTGTTGGTAGAATATGGGAAAAGAATTGAGGAAGAATTTAAACATTTGCGTGAAAAGTTATGGGCGAGTGGATGAGAGTGGAAGGATGAATAAAGTGGAAAGAAGCACGGCGACACCAGCGAGGAGTTCAAAACGTGGATATCAAGGTACATCGCAATTCTCACATAATTGTATTTCTAATATTCGATGTTTATGGTGTCTAGAGGTAGGACATGATTTTCATCATTGTCCAAATGAGGATGTGAAGGTAGTGGATTCCACTTCCAACCTTCCCAAGCTTGTGGATGATTTGAATGTTGATACTTCAATTGCGTCTCATGCGAGTATTGAGTGTTGTGCTGTGGAGGGTGAGTTGTTGGATGATGTGCAAGTTGTTTCTTTTGCTCAACTGTCTACGAATGTAATTTGTATTGATGAATCAATTTGTTATGAGTTGATAGAAATAGAAAATGAGATGGTAAAAAAAAAAGAGTGATAAAAAGAGTGAGATGGCCATCGATGAAAATAAAGAGTTGTGCGAAAAAGAGGCCAAACATACAGAAAAAGAAATTATATATATGGCCCAAAAGAGTGAGGATGAGCGATTCTTTATTTCAAATAAACCACTTCATGTACATCTGTGCAAGGATGGTTTATTTTATTTTAATGAAATAGCCGGTTCGATCCCGAGCATTGTTAAACTCTACTTGCAGGATTGTGGAAAGGGCATAAAATGTGTTGATCTTCCTAGCTATCAAGAAAGACAAGATTTGAGGACAAATCTTTTTAAAGAAAGGGAGTATGATATGAATCTAGCCAACCACTATGCGTTTCAAGAACCAATCCCGAGAGGGCGGCGCTTGAAGATGATGAATGTTGCCCTTCATCCAACCAATGAAGGGTTGGAAACAAGGCTCGAGGGGTTCGGGATGCATCACAATCAAGTAGAGGATGAATTGAAGGAAGCAAAATTTCAAGAACCCTTGGCGCTCGAGCGGTCAAATTCTACCGCCCGAGCGGGAACAAGCCAGAAGACCTGGCGCTCGAGCGGTAATATCCTACCGCCCGGGCGCGACTGCTGCGAGGAGAATTCTAGTTTCCTTAGTTTAAATAAATTCTAAATTAATTATTGATTTGTTATCTTTAATTATACAATTTTCTATATTTAGGGTTTTGTTACCTATATATAAGCTAGAATACCATGTAAACTTTAAACTATTCAGATTCATTATTGATATTTTATCAAAGTTTAGAGTTTTCTCTCAAACTTTTCAAAGCTTCGCTTTGTTATTCAAAAATCAAACTTATCAAAGTTTTTAACTTTGTGGCGTTTGTCGATCGTGCTTGTGCGGATTGTTGTCGACTTGTTCTTCGAAGGTTCGTTATAATTTCGGTTGTTTATTTCGTGATTATTGTTGCTAGACTTTTCATAGTTTAGAGGTGAAAATCACAACACACACACTTGATTCAAAAGATCGGGACAACAAAGATTCTTTGTTCGTTATTGAATTGAGGGCGCGATTCGATTTTAATCGTGTTTACTATTCGTCGTACAAGATTCACATCATTTGGTATCAGAGCTTTTGGTTTTTGATTCAAGTAACCGTATCCGTTCAATTCTTCGTAGGATTTTCAATACCGATTTTCGTGTAGCGATTTCAACGGATTTGTTGAATCTACAAAAAAAATAAAAAAATTCGCGATTTACTGTTCATCGCCGGGGTTACTGTTCTTGCGGAGTTACTGTTCACGCGAATCGGAATTACTGTTGACGTCGGGATTACTGTTCTCGTTGGAATTACTGTTCACGCACTGTTCATCACTTTCGGTTTTACTATTCATTTGCCGGATTTACTGTTCATACTCCGGAGTTACTGTTCACGCGGATAACTGTTCATTCGCCAGAGTTTTTGTTCACCTGAAAAAAAAAATAAAAAAATTTTGGGCAATATGCTTGATAGTCAGTTTCTGTCATTGTTGGTAGAATATGGGAAAAGAATGGAGGAAGAATTTAAACATTTGCGTGAAAAGTTATGGGCGAGTGGATGAGAGTGGAAGGATGAATGAAGAGGAAAGAAGCACGGCGACACCAGCGAGGAGTTCAAAACGTGGATATCAAGGTACATCGCAATTCTCACATAATTGTATTTCTGATATTCGATGTTTATGGTGTCTAGAGGTAGGACATGATTTTCATCATTGTCCAAATGAGGATGTGAAGGTAGTGGATTCCACTTCCAACCTTCCCAAGCTTGTGGATGATTTGAATGTTGATACTTCAATTGCGTCTCATGCGAGTATTGAGTGTTGTGCTGTGGAGGGTGAGTTGTTGGATGATGTGCAAGTTGTTTCTTTTGCTCAACTGTCTACGAATGTAATTTGTATTGATGAATCAATTTGTTATGAGTTGATAGAAATAGAAAATGAGATGGTAAAAAAAAAAGAGTGATAAAAAGAGTGACGTGGCCATCGATGAAAATAAAGAGTTGTGCGAAAAAGAGGCCAAACATACAGAAAAAGAAATTATATATATGGCCCAAAAGAGTGAGGATGAGCGATTCTTTATTTTAAATAAACCACTTCATGTACATCTGTGCAAGGATGGTTTATTTTATTTTAATGAAATAGCCGGTTCGATCCCGAGCATTGTTAAACTCTACTTGCAGGATTGTGGAAAGGGCATAAAATGTGTTGATCTTCCTAGCTATCAAGAAAGACAAGATTTGAGGACAAATCTTTTTAAAGAAAGGGAGTATGATATGAATCTAGCCAACCACTATGCGTTTCAAGAACCAATCCCGAGAGGGCGCTTAAAGATGATGAATGTTGCCCTTCATCCAACCAATGAAGGGTTGGAAACAAGGCTCGAGGGGTTCGGGATGCATCACAATCAAGTAGAGGATGAATTGGAGGAAGCAAAATTTCAAGAACCCTTGGCGCTCGAGCGGTCAAATTCTACCGCCCGAGCGGGAACAAGCCAGAAGACCTGGCGCTCGAGCGGTAATATCCTACCGCCCGGGCGCGACTGCTGCGAGGAGAATTCTAGTTTCCTTAGTTTAAATAAATTCTAAATTAATTATTGATTTGTTATCTTTAATTATACAATTTTCTATATTTAGGGTTTTGTTACCTATATATAAGCTAGAATACCATGTAAACTTTAAACTATTCAGATTCATTATTGATATTTTATCAAAGTTTAGAGTTTTCTCTCAAACTTTTCAAAGCTTCGCTTTGTTATTCAAAAATCAAACTTATCAAAGTTTTTAACTTTGTGGCGTTTGTCGATCGTGTTTGTGCGGATTGTTGTCGACTTGTTCTTCGAAGGTTCGTTATAATTTCGGTTGTTTATTTCGTGATTATTGTTGCTAGACTTTTCATAGTTTAGAGGTGAAAATCACAACACACACACTTGATTCAAAAGATCGGGACAACAAAGATTCTTTGTTCGTTATTGAATTGAGGGCGCGATTCGATTTTAATCGTGTTTACTATTCGTCGTACAAGATTCACATCATTTGGTATCAGAGCTTTTGGTTTTTGATTCAAGTAACCGTATCCGTTCAATTCTTCGTAGGATTTTCAATACCGATTTTCGTGTAGCGATTTCAACGGATTTGTTGAATCTACAAAAAAAAATAAAAAAATTCGCGATTTACTGTTCATCGCCGGGGTTACTGTTCTTGCGGAGTTACTGTTCACGCGAATCGGAATTACTGTTGACGTCGGGATTACTGTTCTCGTTGGAATTACTGTTCACGCACTGTTCATCACTTTCGGTTTTACTATTCATTCGCCGGATTTACTGTTCATACTCCGGAGTTACTGTTCACGCGGATAACTGTTCATTCGCCAGAGTTTTTGTTCACCTGAAAAAAAAAATAAAAAAATTTTGGGCAATATGCTTGATAGTCAGTTTCTGTCATTGTTGGTAGAATATGGGAAAAGAATGGAGGAAGAATTTAAACATTTGCGTGAAAAGTTATGGGCGAGTGGATGAGAGTGGAAGGATGAATAAAGAGGAAAGAAGCACGGCGACACCAGCGAGGAGTTCAAAACGTGGATATCAAGGTACATCGCAATTCTCACATAATTGTATTTCTGATATTCGATGTTTATGGTGTCTAGAGGTAGGACAAGATTTTCATCATTGTCCAAATGAGGATGTGAAGGTAGTGGATTCCACTTCCAACTTTCCCAAGCTTGTGGATGATTTGAATGTTGATACTTCAATTGCGTCTCATGCGAGTATTGAGTGTTGTGCTGTGGAGGGTGAGTTGTTGGATGATGTGCAAGTTGTTTCTTTTGCTCAACTGTCTACGAATGTAATTTGTATTGATGAATCAATTTGTTATGAGTTGATAGAAATAGAAAATGAGATGGTAAAAAAAAAGAGTGAGATGGCCATCGATGAAAATAAAGAGTTGTGCGAAAAAGAGGCCAAACATACAGAAAAAGAAATTATATATATGGCCCAAAAGAGTGAGATGAGCGATTCTTTATTTTAAATAAACCACTTCATGTACATCTGTGCAAGGATGGTTTATTTTATTTTAATGAAATAGCCGGTTCGATCCCGAGCATTGTTAAACTCTACTTGCAGGATTGTGGAAAGGGCATAAAATGTGTTGATCTTCCTAGTTATCAAGAAAGACAAGATTTGAGGACAAATCTTTTTAAAGAAAGGGAGTATGATATGAATCTAGCCAGCCACTATGCGTTTCAAGAACCAATCCCGAGAGGACGCTTGAAGATGTTGAATGTTGCCCTTCATCCAACCAATGAAGGGTTGGAAACAAGGCTCGAGGGGTTCGGGTTGCATCACAATCAAGTAGAGGATGAATTGGAGGAAGCAAAATTTCCAGAACCCTCGGCGCTCGAGCGGTCAAATTCTACCGTCCGAGCGGTAACAAGTCAGAAGACCTGGCGCTCGAGCGGTAATATCCTACTGCCCAGGCGCGACTGCTGCGAGGAGAATTCTAGTTTCCTTAGTTTAATTAAATTCTAAATTAATTATTGATTTGTTATCTTTTATTATGCAATTTTCTATATTTTGGGTTTTGTTTCCTATATATAAGCTAGAATACCATGTAAACTTTGAACTATTCAGATTCATTATTGATATTTTATCAAAGTTTAGAGTTTTCTCTCAAATTTTTCAAAGCTTCCCTTTGTTATTCAAAAATCAAACTTATCAAAGTTTTTAACTTTGTGGCGTTTGTCGATCGTGCTTGTGCGGATTGTCGTCGACTTGTTCTTCGAAGGTTCGTTATAATTTCGGTTGTTTATTTCGTGATTATTGCTGCTAGACTTTTCATAGTTTAGAGGTGAAAATCACAACACACACACTTGATTCAAAAGATCGGGACAACAACGATTCTTAGTTCGTTATTGAATTGAGGGCGCGATTCGATTTTAATCGTGTTTGCTATTCGTCGTACAAATATTCACATCAGCTCTGTTGGCCGAGCAAAATGAGAAAGACATTGCTAGGGAGAGACAAGCGAGGCAGCAGGCCATTGCTCAAAGAGGCCAAGGTTTAAGTCAAAGAGGAAAGGGCAGTTTCAGCGGGGAGAGTGCAGATTTGGTACTCATACTTGTTATTGATGTGGCACTGCAGGCCATATTGCCAAGGATTGTCCGAGAGGCTTGAGTAAAGAGAAGGTGCAGGGTCGCATCTTCACCATGACGAAGGATGGTATAAACCATGATTCTTCTGTGATCTCTAGCACTATTTTAATTTCAGGCAGAGTAGCTACGACATTGATTGATACAGGTGCTACTCATTCTTTTATGTCTGAATTATTTTTAGATCTTTGGGTATATTTCCTACTGTTATTCCCCTCCAGTTTAATGTTGTATTGCCTTCGGGAGATGTGTTGTGCCTGACGTCTATTGTGAATTCATGTTCTGTTCAAATTGATGAGCGAGTGGTTTATGCCGACTTGATTGTTATCCCGATGGTTGCATTTGATATTATTCTTGGCATGGATTGGCTATCAACCTATCGTGCAGTGATTGATTGCGTTGCTAAGACGGTGAAATTTGCAGATGATGGCAATAGGGAAGGTATGCTCGCCAGTGCAGGTACTTCGATGGTCCTTCCTTTTATTTCATGTCTTGAGGCTAAGAAGTTGTTGTTTAGAGGTTGTGATGGATTTTTGGCTATGATTGTGGATGTGGATAGAATTGTGAAATTGAATATTGATGATATTGATGTGGTGAGAGAGTTCCCTGATGTTTTTGAGGATGATGTGCCGGGTTTGCCGCCGGACAGAGATGTGGAAGTTGTGATTGATCTAGTTTCAGGTACGGTTCCTATTTCTAAGGCTCCGTATAGAATGGCCCCAACAGAGATGAAAGAGTTGAAGACGCAGTTGCAAGATCTTTTGGATAAATGTTTCTTTCGGCCGAGTTCTTCGCCATGGGGAGCTCCGGTTCTTTTCGTCAAAAAGAAAGATGGGTCTTTGCGGCTTTGTATTGATTACAGAGATATCAACAAAGTGATTATCAAGAAAAAATATCCGTTGCCACGGATAGATGATCTTTTTGACCAACTGCAAGGGGCTACAGTGTTTTCGAAGATTGATTTGCGATCTGGCTATTATCAGTTGAAGGTTAGGGAGTCTGATATCCCTAAGACGGCGTTCCGGACCAGGTATGGTCATTATGAATTCCTTGTTATGTCTTTTGGTCTGACTAATGCTCCTTCAGTCTTTATGGATCTGATGAACCGAGTGTTCAAGCCGTATTTGGATAGCTTTGTCACTGTTTTTATCGATGACATATTGATTTATTCAAAGACCAGAGAGCTTCATTCAGAGCACCTCAGAGTTGTTCTTCAGTTGTTGAGAGAGAAGAGGTTGTATGCTAAGTTGAAGAAATGTGAGTTCTAGTTGGAGCAGATTTTTTTCTTAGGCCATGTTGTCTCGAAGGATGGTATAGATGTTGACCCAGTAAAGATTGAGGCGATTCAGAAGTGGTCTATTCCTACCACTGTATCAGAGGTACACAGTTTTCTTTGTTTGACGGGTTATTATCGTCGTTTCATTTCAGATTTTTCCAAGATTGCCCTGCCGTTAACCAATCTGACGAGGAAGAATGTGAAGTTTGAGTGGTCCAATGATTTCCAAAGTTCATTCCAAGAGTTGAAAGATAAGTTGACGTCAGCTCCTGTACTTTCTTTGCCCAGTGGTTCAGAGGACTTTGTTGTTAATACCGACGCGTCGAAGAAAGGTCTTGGTGCAGTGCTGATGCAACGTGGAAAGGTTATAGCCTATGCTTCTCGCCAATTGAAGGACTACGAGAAGAATTATCTTACGCATGATCTGGAACTGGCAGCTGTGGTATTCGCCCTGAAAATCTGGAGACGTTACTTATATAGCGAAAAGTGTGAAATTTTCACGTACCACAAGAGTTTAAAGTATTTGTTTTCCCAGAAAGAACTCAATATGAGACAAAGACGGTGGTTAGAGCTTGTCAAAGATTATGATGTGACGATTAGTTATCACCCAGGGAAGGCAAATGTTGCAGCAGATGCTTTGAGCCGTAAGTCGAGTTCTTCTTTGAATTCTTTGATTCAGAAGCCATTGTTGTTAGATTTGCAGCGAGAAGAGATAGCTTTGGTTGTTCCGGGGACCATTGCTCGCTTGTCAGCATTGATCATTCGGGCTACATTGACGGACAGGATCCGTAGAGAGCAGGTCAATGATTTACGGTTGACAGAGTTGAGAGCCAGAGCAGAGGAGAGAGGTAATTCAGAGTTTGGATTGAATGGAGATGGTTTGGTGACTTCCAGAGGCCGTATATGTATTCCTGTTGGTGATGATATTCGGCGAGATGTCTTGACAGAGGCACATACCGCGCCATACTCGATACATCCAGGCAGCACCAAGATGTATCAGGATCTTCGTAGACTCTATTGGTGGCCAGGTATGAAGAAATATATTGCCATGTTTATTTCTCAGTGCCTAACTTGTCAATAGGTGAAGATCGAGCATCAGAGACCTGCTGGGACATTGCTGTCATTACCGATTCTTCAATGGAAATGGGAGCATATTACGATGGACTTCGTGACTGGTCTTCCAAGGACGCAGAAAGGTCTTAACTTTATTTGGGTTATTGTTGATCGGTTGACCAAGTCAGCGCATTTTCTTCCAGTCAAGACGACGTATTCTATGAACCAGTATGCCGAAGAGTACATAGCAGAGATTGTTAGACTTCACGGTGTTCATGTGTCAATCGTGTCTGATCGTGACCCTAGATTTACTTCAGAGTTTTGGAAGAGTTTATACAGAGCTATGGGTTCACGGTTAGCATTCAGTACAGCCTATCACCCCCAGAGTGACGGTCAATCAGAGAGAGTTATTCAGATTCTAGAGGATATGCTCAGAGCTTGTACTATCGACTATCCTAGTAGTTGGGATTCCAAATTGCCTATTGTTGAGTTCACGTACAATAATAGCTACCAAGCGACGATTGGCATGGCACCGTATGAAGCACTTTATGGCAGAAAGTGTAGATCGCCATTGTATTGGGATGAGATTGGTGAGAGGAAGATGTTGGGTCCAGAGTTGGTCCAACAGACAGCTGATGTTGTTGCTGTTATTCGAGAGAGGATGAAGATAGCATAATCGAGACAGAAGAGTTATGCTGATGTGCGTCGAAGGACGTTGCAGTTTGAGGTGGGCGACCATGTGTTCTTGAAGATAGCACCTCTTAAGGGTGTGATGCGGTTTGGCAAGAAGGGAAAGTTGAGTCCGAGATTTATTGGCCCATTTGAGATCTTGGATAGAATTGGTGATCGAACTTACAGGTTAGCCCTACCGCAAGATCTTGACATAGTTCATAATGGTTTTCATGTTTCAATGCTCAGGAAGTATATTGCGAATCCTTCCCATATTCTTCACCACGAGCAATTGGATTTGACGTCGAATTTGACGTACCAAGAGATTCCGGTCCAGATTCTGGATCGCAGAGTTAGAGTGTTGAGAAACAAAGTGATCGTCATTGTTAAAGTCCTTTGGAGGAATCATTTGATTGAAGAAGCCACATGGGAACAAGATGATGAGATGAAAGAGAAGTATCCTGAGTTGTTTGCGCAGTGACATCAATTTCGAGGACGAAATTCCCTTAAGGAGGGGAGATTGTAATAGCCAAGCCTGGTGTACGGTACGGTTTAAGATCTTATATGATTAATGACTATTTAGTTGAGGTTTAGTATAGTGTGATGTTAAGAGTTGTGTTTATGGGTTATAGTATTATTGGTTATTATTGTTTTGTGGCATTGTTGATATTAGTTGATGTGTAAGTGTATTGTATCAGCGTTTCGATTCGATCTTTGTTGCATAGAGTTGGTTGTTGGATGCAGAGGGGACCGCACCCGCGGTCATATAGGTACCGCACCCGCGGTCTCATGTTCAGAATTGTGATGTTTTTCCAGTAGCTTCACCGCACCGGCAGTCCATAGTGCAGCGCACCCGCGGTGGATTGGCCGAGACCAGAGCGCACCCGCGGTCTTTTATGGAGCGCACCTGCGGTCGACATTTTCAGATTTTTGGTTGAGTTGCCGAGGGCACACCGCACCCGCGGTGCATGTTGGAGCGCACCCGCGGTGCATGAACAGTAGAAGCGTGTTTTGAGATTTAAGTGAGTTAAATGGATGAGTGGGCTTCATTTCTCTTATTTCCTTCCCCTCATTCTCGATTTTTCTCTCCTTGGAGGCGGGTTTCTTCATTTCCTTCAATTCCTTTCTTTAATCCAAGCTTCTTGTTGGTTATTTGTTGAGAGATCATGGTTATTTTGGGATCAAGGAAGCTAAGGTAAGCTTTTGGTGTTATTTATTCTTGGTTTTGGTGTGAGAGATGATATGAGTTTGTGATGGTGTTGATTCTATGGCTTTTATGGTATTGTTGTTGGATTATTGGGTTATTGATGGTATTATATATGGTTTATTGTTGTAGGATTTCAACCAAGGGATTATATTCAAGGGTTTTAATTGGTAGTAAGTGGAATTCATTTTCTTGTGCTCACATGATAATATATGTATTGTGGTACAATGTTTTAACATGTTATTCCTTTCCATTTGATTCATATTATGTATAGATATACCTTGTTGTATATTAGAGGCAATTGAATGTCTCAATTGTGTAAAAGGGAATACAAGAGATAGAGTATGCAAAGTGTTTGTTAAAATGCCCAAGAGAGAGAGTTCAAATGTTTTATGGATTGATAGATACATAGTCAGAGATTGCATGCAATCAGTTGATCAACGACCATAGGCTTATATCCCTCAGAGTTATCGATTTATATCTATGGGATATAGGTACAGAGCCAGAGATACTATATAGATATCAATCCAACAGAGAAAAGAGAAATACCATCTTATTGTTCATGCTTTGCTATGTTATTCATGTTTCTAGAGATGATGGTATTTAATGTTTTCAAAGTCATGATTTTCAGAGTATGCTATGTATCCATTGCTATGTAAGAGTTCCACTTGCTGAATTTTATACTCATTTCAGTTATTCATGTGATGCAGATAAGAGCGACGGACCGGGACGTTGATTGTGGGCCGGAGTCATATGCATATAGAGAAGGAAGGAAGAAGTTATTTTGCTAGCATTTTGACATGATCACAAAAATGATATTTTGTATTTTGTTGTATCATTTGATTGATCAAGTATATACTTTTGATTATACATTGACATGTATTTTAAATCCTTCTTTCTTTTTAGAAAATTTTAAATTCCGCTGCTATTTTTTTTAAAACCGGTCGAGCGTGTTACAAGAACAATGATTAAATATCAATAATAATCTGAATTGTGTATCAATTTTCGTCCAAATATGTTTTAGTAGTCAAAAGATATCAAAATCTAGTCTCCAAAAATATTAAAACTCTAGAAAAGGAAATTTTCTCGCCAAGCCGTCAATGACACGGACCCCGTGTAGCCCTCCATCTACGTGTCCGTGTACACTAGGGAAATCAACTTCAGCTGGAAACAAGGGACATGGACCCCGTGTCCACCTCCGAGTACGGGTCCGTGTACACACGGTCTTCGCAAATGTCATAGGACACGGACCACGTGTACTTGTTCGTGCTCGGGTCCGTGTAGACACGGGAATTCTTCATTCTCAGCTGTAAAGGGCACAGCCCCCGTGTGCAGGTTCGTGTGGACATCCGCGTAGGCTCGGCCTGATTCAACAATGCTTGAATAATATTACTTTGGCCTCCAAACGTACTCCCATGCATCACGACCCCTTCATGCTTGCTCACGACCCCCTGTAATGCCTCCTTGAATTTCTTTAGTCATCCTCTCGTGACTGGTCCCTCCGGCAACTGCAAAGGATCCCACGCCTTCCTTGGAGCTTGACCACCCGTGTTCGCATCATCCTCCCCTTCTTGAAAAGGATTTGTCCTCAAATCTTGCTCATCACCTACATCAAACAACGACAGATCACTAACATTAAATGTAGTACTCACGTTGTACTCATCTGGCAGATCGAGTTTGTAGGCGTTGTCATTGATCCTCAAAAGAACTTGGAATGGTCCATCGCCCCTTGGTAATAGCTTTGAACGTCGCTTCTCAGGGAACCTCTCCTTCCGTAAATGTAACCACACCCAATCACCTTTCTCAAATAACACCTTTTTCTTCCCCTTGTTGGCTTGCCTTGTGTATTGTTCATTCTTCTTTTCAATATTATCCTTGATCTTCTCATGCAAGCTCCTAACAAGTTCAGTCTTCTTTTTCCCATCCATGTTTAACCTTTCACTCACAGGTAAAGGCATCAAATCTAATGATCCCGCCCACGAGATCTTTGATTTTTTCCGATCTTTGAAACAAGTAATTGATAGATGTGACAATCGCCTCTAGATCACACGGTCTAGCAACAATTAATCAACGATAGAAACAATCTCATTCAAGAGAACATCCAAAGAACCCATCCTTGGCAACCCTCGTGATATTCGATTGATAAACGCCACAATAGATAAATCTTTTTATAAAAATCTATATTTTGAAAACACCGAAGTGTATTTGAGAGAAAATCTCACAATTTTATTTCAAATCAATACTAAACAAAAGTTGAATTGTTTATATGGTACTCTAGTTTAAATATATGTAACCAAAACCTAAATACAGAAAACTGCATATTTAAAGATATCAAATCTACTTGCCAAAAAAATTAAAACTCTAATTTAGAAAAAAAATCTTCTCTCCAATTCGTAAAGGACACGGACCCCGTGTAGAGGTCCGGAAGGGGGTCCGTGTAGGAACGCTATTTCTCGTCCTCAAATGTAAGGGACACGGACCCCGTGTACAGGTCCATGTACACGTCCGTGTAGCCTCGGTCTGGCGGCTCAAACTTCCCGCAACACGCTAAATCGCAAGCTTCCAATTCATCCTCTACTTGATTGTGATGCAACCCGAACCCTTCGATCCTTTTTTCCAAGCTTTCATTGGTTGGATGAAGGGCAACATTCAACATCTTCAAGCGTACTCGCGTGATTGGTTTTTGGAACGCATAGTGGCTGGCTAGATTCATATCATACTCCCTTTCTTTAAAAAGATTTGTCCTCAAATCTTGTCTTTCTTGATAGCTAGGAAGATCAATATATTTCATGCCTTTTCCACAATCCTGCAAGTAGAGTTTAACCATGCTCGGGATCGAACCGGCTATTTCATTAAAATAAAATAAACTAACCTTTCACAGATGTACATGAAATGGTTTATTCAAAATAAAGAATCGCTCAACCTCACTCTTTTGGGCCATACATATAATTTCTTTTTTTGTTTGTTTAGCCTCTTTTTAACACAACTCTTTATTTTCATCGATGGCCATCCTGGCTTTTTTATCACTCTCTTTTTCGGCCATCTCATTTTCTTTTTCTCTCAACTCATAACAAATTGATTCACCAACACACATTAGATTCGTTGACAGTTGAGCAAGAGAAACAACTTGCACATCATCTAACAACTCACCCTCCACAGCACAACACTCAATACTCGCATGAGACACAATTGGAGTATCAACATTCAACTCATCCACAAGTTTGGCAAGGTTGGAAGTGGAATCCACTACCTTCACATCCTCATTCGGACAATGATGAAAATCATGTCCTACCTCTAGACACCACAAACATCGAATATCAGAAATACAATTATGTGAGAATTGCGATGTACGTTGATATCCACGTTTTGAACTCCTCGCTGGTGTCGCCATGCTTCTCTCCTCTTTACCCATCCTTCCACTCTCATCCACTCGCTCATATCTTTCACGCAAATTTTTAAATTCTTCCTCCATTCTTTTCCCAAATTCTACCAACAATGACTGAAATTGACTATCAAGCATATTGCACTCTTTTTTTTTTTGCTGGTGAACAGTACGCTACAGTAGAATCACGATGAAAAGTAACGTGAACAGTAATTCCGAAGCTATGAATAGTAAATCCGATACGATGAACAGTAACTCGGCGGATGAACAGTACTTCCGATGAACAGTATTTTGCATATGAACAGTAACTTCAGCCGTGAACAGTAATTCCGAAGCGATAAATAGTAAATCCGATACTATGAACAGTAAATCGGCAGAAGAACAGTACTATGAAGAGTAATTCCGGAGGATGAACAGAAATCGCGATTTTTTTTTGGAGATTCAACAAATACGTAGAAATCGCTACACAAAAATCGGTATTTAAAATCCTACGAAGAATTGAACGGATACGCTTACTTGAATCAAAAACCAAAAGCTCTGATACCAAATGATACGATCCCGCCCACGAGATCTTTGATTTTTCCCGATCTTTGAAACAAGTAATTGATAGATGTGACGATCGCCTCTAGATCACACGGTCTAGCAACAATTAATCAACGATAGAAACAATCTCGTTCAAGAGAACCTCCAAAGAACCCGTCCTTGGCAACCCTCGTGATATTCGATTGACAAACGCCACAAAAGATAAATCTTTTGATAAGTTTGATTTTGAAAACACTGAAGTGTATTTGAGAGAAAATCTCACAATTTGATATCAAATCAATAATGAACAAAAGTTGAATTGTTTACATGGTACTCTAGTTTGAATATATGTAACCAAAACCTAAATACAGAAAATTGCATATTTAAAGATATCAAATCTACTTGCCAAAAAAATTAAAACTCTAATTTAGAAAAAAAATCTTCTCTCCAATTCGTAAAGGACACGGACCCCGTGTAGAGGCTCGGAAGAGGGTCCGTGTAGGCACGGTATTTCTCGTCCTCAAATGTAAGGGACACGGACCCCGTGTACAGGTCCGTGTACACGTCCGTGTAGCCTCGGTATGGCGGCTCAAACTTCCCGCAACGCACTAAATCGCAAGCTTCCTATTCATCCTTTACTTGATTGTGATGCAACCCGAACCCTTCGAGCCTTGTTTCCAAGCTTTCATTGGTTGGATGAAGGGTAACATTCAACATCTTCAAGCGTACTATCGAGATTGTTTCTTGGAACGCATAGTGACTGGCTAGATTCATATCATAGTCCCTTTCTTTAAAAAGATTTGTCCTCAAATCTTGTCTTTCTTGATAGCTAGGAAGATCAATACATTTCATTCCTTTTCCACAATCCTGCAAGTAGAGTTTAACAATGCTCGGGATCGAACCGGCTATTTCAATAAAATAAAATAAACCAACCTTGCACAGATGTACATGAAGTGGTTTATTCAAAATAGAGAATCGCTCATCCTTACTCTTTTGGGCCATACATATAATTTCTTTTTTTGTTTGTTTGGCCTCTTTTTCACAGAACTCTTTTTTTTCATCGATGGCCATCCTTCCTTTTTTATCACTCTCTTTTTCCGCCATCTCATTTTCTTTTTCTCTCAACTCCTAACAAATTGATTCACCAACACACATTACATACGAAGACAATTGAGCAAAAGAAACAACTTGCACATCATCTGACAACTCACCTCCATAGCACAACACTGAATACTCGCATGAGACACAATTGGAGTATCAACATTCAAATTGTAAGGCCTGAGATTTATTAGTCTTCATTGATGCGATATTCAAAGATATGAAAATGCATGACATGTAATGAGAAGCAATAAATGTGATGGGGGAAGGAGAGACACGAAAAATTAGAATTTTGAATGAAGGGCAGACTGCACCCGCACCATGAAAGATACCGCACCCGCGGTGCATGGACAGAAAATTGGTCATTTTTACAGTAGTGTCACCGCACCCGAGGTCAGAGAAAGAGTGCACCCGCGGTTGATGGACAGAGAGTTGGAAATTATTTACAGAAATGACACCGCACCCGCGGTCTTATATGTAGCGCACCCGCGATCGTCGATTTTGGAAAATGAATGGACTGCCGAAGCTTGAGCGCACCTGCGGTCTAAGGGAGCGCACCCGCGGTGCTGCATGCGAGAAAGCCACCTTTGTTTCTCAAGTTGACACATGGCATGGTATATATATAGAAATGTGCTGATTCATTTCTCTCCACTTCCATCAGCTGAGAAACGAAAGAGAGTGGGGAGAAGCTTCAAATTCCTTATGCTTTAGGGTTATGATTTTGAAAGAATCATTCCAAGTACAGATTCTTGTTCCTCACTTCAAAGGCTACAAGAGGATGTAAGTTGCATTCATTTCCTGCATGATTTGAGATATTGATGTTGGGGAAACTTGAATATGCTTGTAGATATATGTTCTTATGATTATAAGTAACGGTTATTCGCAACCGGATCGAAG
The DNA here is from genome assembly GCF_025594145.1 of Primulina tabacum. NCBI lineage: Eukaryota > Viridiplantae > Streptophyta > Magnoliopsida > Lamiales > Gesneriaceae > Primulina > Primulina tabacum. Next base: position 26,146,250 of record NC_134561.1, on the reverse strand, counting down.
AAATGGTACCGTATGTAATTGTTATGAATTCCAACATATGTATGATTTAAACATGTTCAGATTTCAGAGTTAATGTGTATTATGAAGAGAATGGTGAATTGTTGATACTGATTACATTGTATTGATTTATGAGTTGATCGGTATATCGAGAATCCGCCGTTATGCCGTCGAATTGTATTCAGATTGAAGATTGAGTCTTATATGTATTGATAGAATACACTTTGATCATGCCTTTTCAGATTCTATTGGCAACTTTGATAGCGAGACTTCGACTACGACAGATTGTGTGACGAAATGTATAATTCATGTTTTGTTTGGGGAAGACACAACTCAAATGAGATTTAATTTGAGTTTCCCAACCAAATCACATACTAGAATTGTTGTCTATCTTTTGATATGATTTTGATTTGTTTATAGAATTATATTTAAATTTCTTGATATGATGATGCCTTGTTTATAGAGTTATATTCAAGCATTTGAGATAGGAGAGTCACTGGCAGACTTGCCGAACTAGACGTTCGGTGGTATCGACGCTTCGGATCAGATTCAATCCGATTGTAGACATTCGATACAGACAGGGCCGAAGTCGTACAGTTACCCCGATTGGGAGGGTAGGTGACAGACAGTGACGTCTTATTCACACCGGGATCCCTAGAGTAGAGTCGAGTCGAGTCAAGACATGATTTGATTTGAATTGCATGTTGATATAGATTGGTTTCATAGACTATGGAGCCAATTGTTATTGCTTTCACGCATGATTTATGATTATGTATTAGCATGCATACATGTTTTATACTGGGATGTATTCTCACCGGAGTTTCCGGCTGTTGTTATGTCTGTATGTGTGCATAACAACAGGTGGGGCAGGATCTGGGTCACTACAGAGATGAGATCGAGATAGCGTGGTGACTACGGGCGCAGAAGATCACTAGTAGTTTGTACATTTGATATGTAATGTATTTAATTACTGGTTTATAGAATAAGGATAAAACAAGACATGTAATTATGTTTATTGAAATAAAATGAAGAACTATCTTGTGCTTGTTTATATACATTTGAATTAATGTTAAAAAGCAAAAATTTTGACCCACATTTTTGAATAAAGATCCTATTAATCCTGAAAAGAATTGAGTTAGAGCCCGGGTCCCCACAACAGGTGGTATCAGAGCAGTAGTTTCTGTAGACTGAGATAGAATAGAATGAGCGGGGTAGATCGAGTCTCCTTCCTTGCTTTTGATGTGCTAGCATGATTTATTGCTTTTCCTATTACATGTTGTATTGTTATCTGAATTGATTTACAGCATGTACTTGTAAAGACTGAATCAGAACCGATTCTGGATCAATGGCATATGATCAGAGGAGGACTGAGACAGATTGTATAGACTGTATACTAATCTGTTTGATAATCAGATTATGCCGCCTAGAAGGATACCACAACCAGCTGCAGGGCAAGTGCCAGAACAGGGTAGTACGTCAGGTACTCAGATGGATGTTACAGCTACACCTATGGAAACCTTATTGAAGAGATTTCAATCGTTCCATCCTCCAACTTTAAAGGGCACAGAAAATGCAGTGGATTGTGAGAGCTGGTTAGACGATATAGAGATGTTGTTTGAATCTCTGGCTTATACAGACGAACTGAGAGTGAAACTGATTGGGCATCAATTACACGAAGTGGCAAAAAGTTGGTGGCTTACAACGAAACGAGCCCTGGAGCATAGAGGTATCGATATTACTTGAAAAGTATTTAAAGATGAATTTTATCAACGTTTCTTTCCAGTGTCCTATCGAAAAGACAAAGGTGCCGAATTTGCCAACTTGAGAGGGGCAGTAGAACATAGAAGAGTATGTTGCCAAGTTTTCTTCCTTGCTTCGATTTGCGCCACACGTGGCAGGAAATGATGAAGCGGTCGCCGATCAATTCATCAATGGTTTAAATCCTGACATTTTTACCTTGGTGAACACGAGACGACCCAATACCTTTTCTGATGCACTGAACAGAAGGAAGGGAGCAGAGGCTGGCTTGATTAGGCAGCGAGGGGCTTCCTATAGTGCTCAGAGTCAGAGACCGCCACAGCCCACCGCCCAGTTTCCACCACCTCCTCCTCGATTTGATAGTGGAAGCAGTAGTAGTGGCAAGAAGGATTTTCTGAAAGCAAAGGGCAGACAGTTTAAAAAATCAGGGAGCAGTTTGTCGAGCTCCAGTGGGTCAAGACAGAGAGGTCCTGGCCAGAGTGCAGAGTATAATGGTGTTTATTGCAGTTCTTGTGGTGGTAGGCATGCCACTGAGCAGTGTAAGGGAGTGATGGGCAGATGTAACATATGCAGGCAGCAGGGACACTTTGCTAGAGTTTGTCCCCAGAGAGGTGCCCAGAGATTTCAGAGTGCAGGGTCATCTACATCAGTGACTCAGCCTGAGAGGCAAGCTTCGTCTGTCCATTCCTTCCAGCCCACGCCTACACAGTCCCAACCTAGAGCCAGAGGTGGCCAGACAGTGAGACAACCTGCCAGACAACAGGCTTAGGTGTTTGCATTGACGGAGGAGCAAGCCCAAGATGCACCAGACGATGTGATTGCAGGTAACTGTTTTCTTTGCGGGTATCCTGCATATGTATTGATAGATACAGGTGCATCACATACATTCATATCAGAACGTTTTGCATTGACACATGCATTGCCTGTCGAGTCATTGTCTACTGTAGTGTCTATTTCTTCTCCGTTGGGGAGTGGTTTGATATCTGTGACTTCAGTTAGACATTGTATACTACAGTTTGAAGGGCATGAGATCGATTTAGACTGTGTTGTACTTGGCTTATCTGATTTTGATTGTATTGTCGGGATTGACATGTTAACTAAGTACAGAGCCACCGTAGACTGTTTTCACAAGATTGTCAGATTCAGACCTGAAATGACAGAAGAGTGGAAATTCTATGGTAAGGGTTCCAGATCTCGGATTCCCTTAGTATCTGCTTTGACTATGAGTAGATTGTTGCAAAAAGGAGCAGAGGGGTTCCTTATTTATTATGTAGATCTACAGAAATCGAGCCCGGCATTGGCAGATTTGCCAGTAGTACGGGAATTTGCAGATGTATTTTCTGACGAGATTCCACGATTACCTCTAGTTCGAGAGGTAGATTTTAGCATTGATATCATTCCGGGTACCGTTCCTGTTTCGAGAGCTCCGTATAGGATGGCGCCGATAGAATTGAAAGAATTGAAAGCACAGTTAGAAGATCTTCTAGCCAAGGGATATATCAGACCTAGTGTATCTCCTTGGGGCGTTCCAGTGCTATTCGTGCGCAAGAAAGACGGTTCGATGAGATTGTGTATAGATTACCGGCAATTGAATAAAGCAACGGTAAAGAATAAATATCCATTGCCGCGTATCGACGATTTATTTGATCAGTTACAGGGATCATCTGTCTATTCCAAGATTGATTTGCGATCGGGATATCATTAACTCAGAGTTCGAGATGTTGATATACCGAAGACAGCATTCCGAACCAGATATGGACACTACGAAATTATTGTCATGCCTTTTGGTTTAACGAATGCTTTGGCGGTGTTTATGGGACTAATAAACCGTGTCTTTCAGAGGTACTTGGATGAGTTTGTGATCTTTTTTATTGATGATATTCTGGTGTATTCTAAGAATCTGACTGAGCATGCCAATCATTTGAGAATTGTGTTGCAAATATTGAGAAATGAAAGGTTATTTGCTAAACTGTCAAAGTGTGAGTTTTGGCTGAGACAAGTTGTCTTCTTGGGTCATATCATATCTGGAGACGATATTTCTGTAGATCCGAGTAAAGTTGAAGCTGTGATCGGTTGGCCAAGACCGACTTCTGGGCCAGAGATACACAGTTTCATGGGTTTAGCAGGGTACTATCGACGATTCATTAAAGATTTCTCCAGTATTGCGAAGCCGATTACCCAGTTGACACAGAAGAATGCGCCATTTGTGTGGTCTGAGGATTGTGAGTCTAGCTTTCTAGAGTTGAAGAAGAGGCTGACCAGTACACCTCTCTTGATGATTCCTTCAGGTACTGGCGATTTCGTTGTATATTGTGATGCATCTGACAGAGGGCTGGGATGTATTCTTATGCAACGAGGTCATGTGATCGCATACGCTTCGAGACAGCTGAAGCCACACAAAATTCGTTACCCCATTCATGATCTTGAATTGGCGGCGGTCGTGTTTGCATTGAAGATTTGGCGTCATTATCTTTATGGCGAAAAATTTGAGATCTACTCTGATCACAAAAGCGTGAAGTATCTGTTTTCTCAATCAAAATTGAATATGAGACAGCGTAGATGGCTCGATTTATTAAAAGATTTTGATTGCGAGATCAAGTACTATCCAGGGAAGTCAAATGCAGCAGCAGATGCCTTGAGTCGAAAGGTATGTGCCCTATCCTTATCGACGATAGGTGTTTCGAATTTAGTTGAGGATTGCTGTTTGTCTGATTTAGCATTTGACACAGATAGTAGATCGCTGAGACTTGCTTCGATTCAAGTTGAGCCAGATTTGATTATGAGGATTAAAGAGGCACAAAGAACTGATCAGAATGTGCAGAAGTCGATTCAGATGGTCAGATCATGACATCAGTCTGAATATCAGGTACATGATTTTGTTCTGTATGTGAATGGTTGTCTTGTAGTGCCAGATGTTTCAGACTTGAAACAACAGATTATGTCAGAAGCGCACTGTAGTCGGTTCAGTATTCATCCTGGTGGCAGGAAGATGTACAATGATCTAAAGACACGGTTCTGGTGGAAACAGATGAAGTCAGACATTGCCGAATTTGTGTCTAAGTGTTTAAATTGCCAACAGGTGAAAGCTGAGAGAAAGAAGCCCGGAGGTTTACTTCAGAGTTTGTCTATTCTAGAATGGAAATGGGATCACATTTCCATGGATTTCGTGACAAAGTTACCTCGATCATCCCGGGGCTGTGACGCGATTTGGGTCATTATTGATAGATTGACCAAATCGGCTTGTTTTATTCCATACAGAATGACATACAGACACGATCAGATGGCCGAGACCTATATCAGAGAAGTAGTCAGATTGCATGGTGTACCGAAGTCTATCGTATCAGATCGTGATCCCCGATTCACTTCACACTTTTGGCACAGTTTGCAGCAAGCCTTAGGTACGACATTACACCTGAGTACTGCTTATCATCCTCAGACCGACGGACAGTCAGAGCTTACTATCCAGACTTTAGAGGACATGTTGAGAGCTGTAGTGCTAGATTTCGGCACTAGTTGGCAAGATTCACTACCGTTGTGTGAATTCTCGTAAAACAACAGCTATCAAACGAGCATAGAGATGGCACTGTTTGGAGCATTATATGGCAAGAAGTGCAGATCTCCTCTATACTGGGATGATATATCTGAGGTACCAGAACTTGGGCCTGATATGATTCGTGAAATGACTGAGAAAGTGTGGGGACCCGGGCTCTAACTCAATTCTTTTCAGGATTAATAGGATCTTTATTAAAAAATGTGGGTCAAAATTTTGCTTTTTAACATTAATTCAAATGTTGTATATAAACCGCACAAGATAGTTCTTCATTTTATTTCAATAAACATAATTATATGTCTTGTTCTAATACATTCATATAAACCAGTGTTTCATACAAACTACAACCACAAGTAGTACAAGTCTAGTGAGAAACAACTAGTAATCTTCTGCGCCCGAAGTCACCACGCTATCTCGAACTCATCTCTGTTGTGACCCAGGTCCTGCCCCACCTGTTGTTATGCACACATACAGACATAACAACAGCCGGAAACTCCGGTGAGAACAAATCCCTGTATAAAACATGTGTACATGCTAATACGTAATCATAATTCATGCATGAAGTAATAACAATGGGTTCCATAGTCTATGAAACCAATCTATATGAGCATGCAATTCAAATCAAATCATGTCTTGACTCGACTCGACTCTACTCTAGGGATCCCGGTGTGAATAAGACGTCACTGTCTGTCACCTACCCTCCCAATCGGGGTAACTGTACGTCTTTTTCCTAGACTTCGGCCCTGTCTTTATCGAATGTCTACAATCGGATTGAATCTGATCCGAAGCATCGATACCACCGAACGTATAGTTTGGCAAGTCTGCCAATGACTCTCCTATCTCAAATGCTTGAATATAACTCTATAAACAAGGCATCATCATATCAAGAGATTTAAATATAATTCTATAGAAAAATCAAAATCATATCAAAAGATAGACAACAATTCTAGTATGTGATTTGGTTGGGAAACTCAAATTGAATCTCATTTGAGTTGTGTCTTCCCCAAACAAGACTTGAATTATACCTTCTTTTCGTTCGTAGCAGTCGAAGTCTCGTTGTCGAATCTGTCAATATCAATCTGAAATGACATATTCAAGATGCATTCTATCAATCTCTAACTCATTTCAATACACATACGGATCAATATTCAATCTCGGTACATTTCAACGGCATAACGGCGTAATCTTGCGATACCGGTCATCTCAAACATCAATAATCATAACAATAACTCATAATCATCACTAGTATGTTCCTTAACCTCAAAATCTGTAAAATCTCATTCATATATGTGCTGAAAAATAATAACAGTATCATAAGATGTCCGTTCTTCAATCCGGTTGCGAATATACGTTGCTTATAATCTCAAGAACATCTAATAATAATCAATCTCATTTCTTCCAATATCTCAACTTCAAAACATGTTGAAATGTAGAAATACTTACATCCTTTTGTAGATGGTAACAAGAGGAGTACGGAACCGAAGTCGGATCGAAATTCGGGTGGCTCGATCTTTCGCAATTCAAAATCTAAGTTATAATGAGAGTTGAGGAATTCTGAACCTTGCTCTCGTTCCTTGCAGCTGGAGAATGAAGAAAGGACGTACAAGTCATATATATATCTTGCATGTTGAGGGGCAAGTGTCATATTTTTCAAGTATCACGTATGACCGCGGGTGCGGTAGTTCATGAACCGGGGCTGCGCTCAAGCTTCGGCGGTCAATCCACATTTGCATAAACGTCGACCGCAGGTGCGGTCAGTTCTGCACCGCGGGTGCGGTGTCATTTCTGTAAATAATTTCCAACTCTCTGTCCATCAACCGCGGGTGCACTCTTTCTTGGACCGCGGGTGCGGTGACCCTACTGTAAAAATGACCAATTTTATGTCCATGCACCGCGGGTGCGGTATCTTTCATGGTGCGGGTGCGGTATGCCCTTCATTCAAAATTCTAATTTTTCATGTCTCTCCTTCCCCCATCTCATTTATTGCTTCTCATTACATGTCATGCATTCTCATATCTTTGAATATCGCATCAATGAAGATTAATAAATCTCAGGCCTTACAGAAAGTAAAGATAATTCAGAAGAGGATGAAGACAGCACAGGATAGGCAAGCCAAGTATGCCAATATCAGACGTAGACCGCTAGTATTTGAACAAGGAGACAGAGTGTTTTTGAAGATTTCTCCTTTCAGAGGCGTTGTCAGATTTGGCAAACGCGGGAAGTTGTCTCCTAGATACATCGGTCTTTATGAGATAATTGAAAAGATTGGCGATCGAGCCTATCGACTAGTTCTTCCTCCTTCTCTATCTGGAATGCATGACGTATTTCATGTATAATTGCTGCGTAGATATATTCCTGATGCTTCTCATGTCATTCAGCCTGACGAAGCTGAGCTTGATCAGACTTTGAGTTATACTGAGCAACCGATATAGATTCTCGATCGGAAGGAAAAACAGCTCAGAACGAAGACTATTCCGCTAGTGAAAGTCCAGTGGAGTCGTCATGGCACTGAAGAAGCGACTTGGGAGACAGAACCAGATATAAGACAGAGATATCCCGAGTTGTTTACATGATGTGAGTATTTATTTAGCTTTTGATTATATTGTTTTTCATTTATGATATGATTGATGGCCTGCGATTTCGAGGACGAAATCATTTCTTAGAGGGGCAGAAATGTAAGGCCTGAGATTTATTAGTCTTCATTGATGCGATATTCAAAGATATGAGAATGTATGATATGTAATGAGAAGCAATAAATGAGATGGGGGAAGGAGAGACATAAAAAATTAGAATTTTGAATGAAGGACAGACCGCACCCGCACCATGAAAGATACCGCACCCGCGGTGCATGGACAGAAAATTGGTCATTTTTACAGTAGGGTCACCGCACCCGCGGTCCAAGAAAGAGTGCACCCGCGGTTGATGGACAGAGAGTTGGAAATTATTTACAGAAATGACACCGCACCCGCGGTCCAAGAAAGAGTGCACCCGCGGTTGATGGACAGAGAGTTGGAAATTATTTACAGAAATGACACCGCACCCGCGGTCTTATATGTAGCGCACCCGCGGTCGTCGATTTTGGAAAATGAATGGACTGCCGAAGCTTGAGCGCACCTGCAGTCTAGAGGGAGCGCACCCGCGGTGCTGCATGCGAGAAAGCCACCTTTGTTTCTCAAGTTGACACATGGCATGGTATATATATAGAAATGTGCTGATTCATTTCTCTCCACTTCCATCAGCTGAGAAACGAAAGAGAGTGGGGAGAAGCTTCCATTCCTTATGCTTTAAGGTTATGATTTTCAAAGAATTACACATCCAAACTTCATTCCAAGTATAGATTCTTGTTCCTCACTCCAAAGGCTACAAGAGGATATAAGTTTCATTCATTTCCTGCATGATTTAAGATATTGATGTTGGGGAAACTTGGATATGCTTGTAGATATATGTTTTTATGATTATAAGTAACGGTTATTCGCAACCGGATCGAAGAAATGGTACCGTATGTAATTGTTATGAATTCCAACATATGTATGATTTAAACATGTTCAGATTTCAGAGTTAATGTGTATTATGAAGAGAATGGTTAATTGTTGATACTGATTACATTGTATTGATTTATGAGTTGATCGGTATATCGAGAATCCGCCGTTATGCCGTCGAATTGTATTCAGATTGAAGATTGAGTCTTATATGTATTGATAGAATACACTTTGATCATGCCATTTCAGATTCTATTGGCAACTTTGATAGCGAGACTTCGACTACGACAGATTGTGTGACGAAATGTATAATTCATGTTTTGTTTGGGGAAGACACAACTCAAATGAGATTTAATTTGAGTTTCCCAACCAAATCACATACTAGAATTGTTGTCTATCTTTTGATATGATTTTGATTTGTTTATAGAATTATATTTAAATTTCTTGATATGATGATGCCTTGTTTATAGAGTTATATTCAAGCATTTGAGATAGGAGAGTCACTGGCAGACTTGCCAAACTAGACGTTCGGTGGTATCGACGCTTCGGATCAGATTCAATCCGATTGTAGACATTCGATACAGACAGGGCCGAAGTCGTACAGTTACCCCGATTGGGAGGGTAGGTGACAGACAGTGACGTCTTATTCACACCGGGATCCCTAGAGTAGAGTCGAGTCGAGTCAAGACATGATTTGATTTGAATTGCATGTTGATATAGATTGGTTTCATAGACTATGGAGCCAATTGTTATTGCTTTCACGCATGATTTATGATTATGTATTAGCATGCATACATGTTTTATACTGGGATGTATTCTCACCGGAGTTTTCGGCTGTTGTTATGTCTGTGTCTGTGCATAACAACAGGTGGGGCAGGATCTGGTTCACGACAGAGATGAGATCGAGATAGCGTGGTGACTACAGGCGCAGAAGATCACTAGTAGTTTGTACATTTGATATGTAATGTATTTAATTACTGGTTTATAAAATAAGGATAAAACAAGACATGTAATTATGTTTATTGAAATAAAATGAAGAACTATCTTGTGCTTGTTTATATTCATTTGAATTAATGTTAAAAAGCAAAAATTTTGACCCACATTTTTGAATAAAGATCCGATTAATCCCGAAAAGAATTGAGTTAGAGCCCGAGTCCCCACACAAATCATCCACAAGTTTGGCAAGATTGGAAGTGGAATCCACTACCTTCACATCCTCATTCGGACAATGATGAAAATCTTGTCCTACCTCTAGACACCACAAACATCGAATATCAGAAATACAATTATGTGAGAATTGCGATGTACCTTGATATCCACGTTTTGAACTCCTCGCTGGTGTCGCCATGCTTCTCTCCTCTTCACTCATCCTTCCACTCTCATCCACTCGCCCAAATCTTTCACGCAAATTTTTAAATTTTTCCTCCATTCTTTTCCCAAATTCTACCAACAATAACTGAAATTGACTATCAAGCATATTGCACCATTTTTTTTTGCGGGTTAACAGTACGCTACAGTAGAATCGCGTAGAACAGTAACGTGAACAGTAACTTCAGTCGTGAACAGTAATCCCGATAAACAATAATTCACACATGAACAGTAACTTCAACCGTGAACTGTAATTCCAAAGGGATGAATAGTAAATCCGATTTGATGAACAGTAACTCGGCGGATGAACAGTACTTCCGATGAACAGTAATTCGCATATGAACAGTAACTTCAGCCGTTAACAGTAATTCCGAAGCGATAAATAGTAAATCCGATACTATGAACAGTAAATCGGCAGAAGAACAGTACTATGAACAGTAAATCGGCAGAAGAACAGTACCGTGAACAGTAATTCCGGCGGATGAACAGTAATCGCGATTTTTTTTGTAGATTCAACAAATACGTAGAAATCGCTACACGAAAATCAGTATTGAAAATCCTACGAAGAATTGAACGGATACGCTTACTTGAACAATGACTGAAATTGACTATCAAGCATATTGCACCTTTTTTTTTTGCGGGTTAACAGTACGCTACAGTAGAATCGCGTTGAACAGTAACTCCAGCCGTGAACAGTAATTCCAATAAACAGTAATTCGCACATGAACAGTAACTTCAGCTGTGAACTGTAATTCCGAAGCGATAAATAGTAAATCCGATACGATGAACAGTAACTCTGCGGATGAACAGTAATTCGCATATGAACAGTAACTTCAGCCGTTAACAGTAATTCCGAAACGTTGAATAGTAAATCCGATTCTATGAACAGTAAATCGGCAGAAGAACAGTACCGTGAACAGTAATTCCGGCGGATGAACAGTAATCGCGATTTTTTTTTTGTAGATTCAACAAATACGTAGAAATCGCTGAAAAAAAATCGGTATTGAAAATTCTACGAAGAATTGAACGGATACGCTTACTTGAATCAAAAACCAAAAGCTCTGATACCAAATGATACGATCCCGCCCACGAGATCTTTGATTTTTTCCGATCTTTGAATCAAGTAATTGATAGATGTGACAATCGCCTCTGGATCACGCGGTCTAGCAACAATTAATCAACGATAGAAACAATCTCGTTCAAGAGAACCTCCAAAGAACCCGTCCTTGGCAACCCTCGTGATATTCGATTGACAAACGCCACAAAAGATAAATCTTTTGATAAGTTTGATTTTGAAAACACCGAAGTGTATTTGAGAGAAAATCTCACAATTTGATATCAAATCAATAATGAACCAAAAAGTTGAATTGTTTACATGGTACTCTAGTTTAAATATATGTAACCAAAACCTAAATACAAAAAACTGCATATTTAAAGATATCAAATCTACTTGCCAAAAAAATTAAAACTCTAATTTAGAAAAAAATCTTCTCTCCAATTCGTAAAGGACACGGACCCCGTGTAAAGGTCCGGAAGGGGGTCCGTTTAGGCACGGTATTTCTCGTCCTCAAATGTAAGGGACACGGACGATTTTTCCCGATATTTGAAACAAGTAATTCATAGATGTGACAATCGCCTCTAGATCACGCGGTCGAGCAACAATTAATCAACGATAGAAACAATCTCGTTCAAGAGAACCTCAAAAGAACCCGTCCTTTGCAACCCTCGTGATATTTGATTGACAAACGCCACAAAAGATAAATCTTTTGATATGATTTTGAAAACACCGAAGTGTATTTGAGAGAAAATCTCACAATTTGGTATCAAATCAATAATGAACAAAAGTTGAATTGTTTACATGGTACTCTATTTTAAATATATGTAACCAAAACCTAAATACAGAAAATTGCATATTTAAAGATATCAAATCTACTTGACAAAAAAATTAAAACTCTAATTTAGAAAAAAAATCTTCTCTCCAATTCGTAAAGGACACGGACCCCGTGTAGAGGTCCGGAAGAGGGTCCGTGTAGGCACGGTATTTCTCGTCCTCAAATGTAAGGGACACCGACCCCGTGTACAGGTCCGTGTAGCCTCAGTATGGCGGCTCACACTTCCCGCAATGCGCTAAATCTCAAGCTTCCAATTCATCCTCTACTTGATTGTGATGAAACCCGAACCCTTCGAGCCTTGTTTCCAAGCTTTCATTGGTTGGGTGAAGGGTAACATTCAACATCTTCAAGCGTACTATCGGGATTGGTTCTTGGAACGCATAGTGGCTGGCTAGATTCATATCATACTCCCTTTCTTTAAAAAGATTTGTCCTCAAATCTTGTCTTTCTTGATAGCTAGGAAGATCAATACATTTCATTCCTTTTCCACAATCCTGCAAGTAGAGTTTAACAATGCTCGGGATCTAACCGGCTATTTCAATATAATAAAATAAACCAACCTTGCACAGATGTACATGAAGTGGTTTATTCAAAATAGAGAATCGTTCATCGTCACTCTTTTGGGCCATACATATATTTTCTTTTTTTGTTTGTTTGGCCTCTTTTTCAACAACTCTTTTTTTCATCGATGGCCATCCTGCCTTTTTTATCACTCTCTTTTTGCCATCTCATTTTCTTTTTCTCTCAACTCATAACAAATTGATTCACCAACACACATTACATTCGTAGACAATTGAGCAAAAGAAAAAACTTGCACATCGTCTAACAACTCACCCTCCACAGCACAACACTCAATACTCGCATGAGATACAATTGAAGTATCAACATTCAAATCATCCACAAGTTTGGCAAGATTGGAAGCGGAATCCATTACCTTCACATCCTCATTCGGACAATGATGAAAATCATGTCCTACCTCTAGACACCACAAACATTGAATATCAGAAATACAATTATGTGAGAATTGCGATGTACCTTGATATCCACGTTTTGAACTCCTCGCTGGTGTCGCCTTGCTTTTCTCCTCTTCACTCATCCTTCCACTCTCATCCACTCGCCCATATCTTTCACGCAAATTTTTAAATTTTTCCTCCATTCTTTTCCCAAATTCTACCAACAATGACTGAAATTGACTATCTAGCATATTGCACTTTTTTTTTTTTGCCGGTTAACAGTACGCTACAGTAGAATCGCGATGAACAGTAACGTGAACAGTAACTTCAGTCGTGAACAGTAATTCCGATAAACAATAATTCGCACATGAACAGTAACTTCAGCCGTGAACTGTAATTCCGAAGCGATGAATAGTAAATCCGATTCGATGAACATTAACTCGGCGGAAGAACAGTATTTCCGATGAACAGTAATTTCGCATATGAACAGTAACTTCAGCCGTGAACAGTAATTCCGAAGCGATAAATAGTAAATCCGATACTATGAACAGTAAATCGGCAGAAGAACAGTAATCGCGATTTTTTTTTGTAGATTCAACAAATACGTAGAAATCGCTACACGAAAATCGGTATTGAAAATCATACGAAGAATTGAACGGATACGCTTACTTGAATCAAAAACCAAAAGCTCTGATACCAAATTATACGATCCCGCCCACGAGATCTTTGATTTTTCCCAATCTTTGAAACAAGTAATTGATAGATGTGACAATCGCCTCTAGATCACGCGGTCTAGCAACAATTAATCAACGATAGAAACAATCTCGTTCAAGAGAACCTCCAAAGAACCCGTCCTTGGCAACCCTCGTGATATTCAATTGACAAAAGCCACAAAAGATAAATCTTTTGATAAGTTTGATTTTGAAAACACCGAAGTGTATTTGAGAGAAAATCTCACAATTTGATATCAAATCAATAATGAACCAAAAAGTTGAATTGTTTACATGGTACTCTAGTTTAAATATATGTAACCAAAACCTAAATACAGAAAATTGCATATTTAAAGATATCAAATCTACTTGCCAAAAAAATTAAAACTCTAATTTAGAAAAAAATCTTCTCTCCAATTCGTAAAGGACACGGACCCCGTGTAGAGGTCCGGAAGGGGGTCCGTGTAGGTGTAGGCACGGTATGTAATAGCCAAGACTGGTGTACGGTACGATTTAAGTTTTCATAAGTTTATTCACTACTTGGTCAAGTTTAAGTATAGTTTGGATGTTAAGAGTTTCGATTTAGGATTTATAGTATGGTTGGTTATAGATGATGTGTAGTGCTATTGTAGCGGCGTTACAATTAAATTCATGATAATTCGTATGTTGAGCGAATTGGTATGAGGCCAATTGGAGTGATTAGATAAGACATAGAGGTGTAACTTTCTTATTTTATATTTTGTTTAAATCATTGTGGAAGATAAGCCAAAAGAGCCCCGAAGTGTGTTGTGCGTTTCGTCGTTCCTCCAGTGACACATGTTGGGAGATTTAGCATAACATTTTACTCAAACCTCCAAATGATCTGAAATTTGGAGAGATTCAAGGAAAGACATAGGGCTACAACTTTGTAGTTTACAACTCTTTCTAATTCGGAAGGGAAGAGGCGTTTCTGAAGCGATCTTTAATGTGGCAGTGCGCAGAGTGGCGCCCGAGCGGTAATATATGGCCGCCTGAGCGCCACTACCTCTGGAAATTTGGGTTTCGAGTAGAATCATTGGCGCCCGAGCGGTAATTTTCGACCGCCCGAGCGCCGGGCACAGTACAAACGTGTTTTCGGATTTTAATTGTTTAAATGCAAGAGTTGGTCTCATTTTTCTCATTCTTCCTTCTCACTTTTCGTTTCTTCTTCTCTTGGGAGACTAGGGTTCCAATTTCTTTCCTTCTTTTCTTTAATCCAAGCTTCTTGTTAGTTGTTTGTGTTGAGAGCAAGATTATTTTGGGATCAAGGAAGCTAAGGTAAGCTTTTGGTTTGGTTATTTCTTAGTTTTTGGTGTTAGAGATGTTATGGGTTTGTGATGGTGTTGATTCTTTGGCTTTTATGGTATTGTTGTTGGATTATTGGGTTATTGATGGTGCAAATTATGGTTTATTGTCGTAGGAATGCTACCAAGAGTTTAGAATCAAGGTTTCAAGTGGTTGTAAGTGGATTCTCATTCTTGTGCTCACATGATAGTATATGTATTGTGTTTCAATGGTTTTAATATGTTATTTCCTTCCATTTGATCCATATTATGTATTGAATTACTTGATTGTATATTTGAGACAATTGAATGTCTCAATTGTGAAAAAGGGAATATAAGAGAAAAGAGTTTACAAAGTGTTTGATTAAATGCCCCAAAGAGAGTTTAAAATGATTTATGGATTGATAGATACATAGTCATAGATTGCATGCAATTAGTTGATCAACGACCATAGGCTTATATCCCTCAGAGTTATCGATTTATATCGATGGGATATAGGTACAGAGACAGAGATACTATATAGATATCAATCCAACAGAGAAAAGAGAAATACCATCTTATAACAATTATTGCTATGTTATTCATGATTCAGAGTTGATGGTGTTTAATGTTTTTAAAGCCATGTTTTACAGAGTATGCTATGTACATTGCTATGTAAGAGTTCCACTTGCTGAGTTTTATACTCATTAAAGTTATTTCATGTGATGCAGATAAGAGCGACGGGTCGGGACGTTGATTGTGGGCTGGAGTCATATGCATACCCAATATGGAAGGAAGAAGATATTTTGATGGCATTTTGGACATGATCACAAGAATGATATTTTGCTTTTTGTTGTATCATTTCCTTGACCATGTGTATACATTTGTTTGTAAAGATTTTATGTCAAGAACTTTTTATCCTTCCTCCTTCAAGAAAGTTTTTAAATTCCGCTGTTATTTTATAAAATGGGTCAGATGTGTCACATTTAGTGGTATCAGAGCACCGTTCTTCGGACCAATGCATATGACTTCGTCTACTTTCAACGTTCCGGGCATGTCTTCTTCTACACCTGTTCATTGTTATCTATTGATTTGTATTGTGTGAGCACATTGTAGGGATAGATGCCTCCTAAGAGAAAAGCTGTAGAGGGTGAGGATACTTCTTCCTCTAGAGTTGTCGATGAGTTCGACAAGTTGTTGAAAGAGCAAGCCAAGGTCCATAGTGAGCAGATCCAACAGTTGCTACGTATGCAAGGTACAGGCCAAGGTAGAGGACATGGTAGAGGCCAAGTGGCTCAGGCAGTGGGAACCGATGGGATCTTTACTGTTTTCAAGAGGATGGATCCGCCTAAATTCGCAGGAAGCACTGATCCGTTAGTGGCCGTAGAGTGGATCAAGGCACTTGAGGCGATTTTCGATCATCTCAACCACGAAGACAAAGACAGAATCAGTTGTGCAGTGTTCATGTTAGTCAAGGCTGCACGCATTTGGTGGAATGCTACCAAAGTTAGTGTGGATGTTTCGACATTGAAGTGGCCAGAGTTCACTGATCTCTTTTATGACAAGTACTTCCCAGATGCACTTCGAGAACGGAAGGTGGCTGAGTTCTTGGAGCTTCGACAAGAAGGTATGAATGTGGATGAGTATATTCTGAAGTTCGAGGAGGGCTGTCTGTTTGCCCCATACATTGCTTCCAACGACAAAGACAAGGGTGCTCATTTCATTCGAGGCCTTAGAGCAGAAATCAGAAGGGACATCAACATGACGAAGGCTGTAACATTCAAAGAGATTGTGGCTAAGGCTTTGTTGGCCGAACAGGATGAGAAGGACATTGCAAGAGAGAGACAGGCGAGGCAACAGGCTATTGCTCAAAGGGTTCAGGGCTCGAACCAAAGAGGAAAGGATCGTTTCAAGGGGAAAGGCAAGTTAGAGCCGAGTCCTAAACCACCGACAGTTCCATCTGATCCTGAGAAGCCATTGTGTCCCAAGTGCGGTAAGCATCATCGGGGAGAGTGCAGATTTGGTACTCATACTTGTTATCGATGTGGCACTGCAGGCCATATTGCCAAAGACTGTCCAAGGGGAGCGAGTAAAGAGAAGGTGCAGGGACGCATCTTCACCATGACGAAGGAAGGTATAAACCATAATTCTTCTGTGATCTCTAGCACTATTTTAATTTCAGGCAGAGTAGCTACGACATTGATTGATACAGGTGCTACTCATTCTTTTATGTCTGAACTATTTTTGAGATCTTTGGATATAGTTCCTTCTGTTATTCCCCTTCAGTTTAATGTTGTATTGCCTTCGGGGGATGTGTTGTGCCCGACATCTATTGTGTATGCGTGCTCTGTTCAAATTGATGAGCGAGTGGTTTATGCCGACTTGATTGTTATCTCGATGGTTGCGTTTGATATTATACTTGGCATGGATTGGCTATCAACCTATCGTGCAGTGATTGATTGCGTTGCTAAGACGGTGAAATTTGCAGATGATGGCAATAAGGAAGGTATGCTCGTCAGTGCAGGTACTTCGTTGGTCCTTCCTTTTATTTCGTTTCTTGAGGCTAAGAAGTTGTTGTTTAGAGGTTGTGATGGGTTTTTGGCTTCGATTGTGGATGTGGATAGA
The DNA here is from genome assembly GCF_025594145.1 of Primulina tabacum. Taxonomy (NCBI): domain Eukaryota; kingdom Viridiplantae; phylum Streptophyta; class Magnoliopsida; order Lamiales; family Gesneriaceae; genus Primulina; species Primulina tabacum. The sequence goes on along the minus strand of NC_134561.1, from coordinate 26,128,638 downwards.
ATTGTGAAGTTGAATATTGATGATATTGGTGTTGTGAGAGAGTTCTCTGATGTTTTTGAGGATGATGTGCCGGGTTTACCGCCAGACAGAGATGTGGAGTTTGTGATTGACCTAGTTCCAGGTACGGTACCTATTTCCAAGGCTCCGTACAGAATGGCCCCTACAGAGATGAAGGAGTTGAAGACGCAGTTGCAGGATCTTTTGGATAAAGATTTTATTCGGCCGAGTTCTTCGCCTTGGGGAGCTCCGGTTCTATTTGTCAAGAAGAAAGATGGGACTTTGCGGCTCTGTATTGATTATAGAGAGATCAACAAAGTGACTATCAAGAATAAGTATCCGTTGCCACGGATAGATGACTTGTTTGATCAGCTGCAAGGGGCTACCGTGTTTTTGAAGATTGATTTGCGATCTGGCTATTATCAGTTGAAGGTTATGGAGTTTGATATCCCTAAGACGGCGTTCCGGACCAGGTACGGTCATTATGAGTTCCTTGTGATGTCTTTTGGTCTGACTAATGCTCCTTCAGTCTTCATGGATCTGATGAACCGAGTGTTCAAACCGTATTTGGATAGCTTTGTCATTGTTTTCATCGATGACATATTGATTTATTCCAAGACCAGAGAGCTTCATTTAGAGCACCTCAGAGTTGTTCTTCAGTTGTTGAGAGAGAAGCGGTTGTATGCTAAGTTGAAGAAATGTGAATTCTGGTTGGAGCAGATTTCTTTTTTAGGCCATGTCATTTCAAAGGATGGTATAGCTGTTGATCCAGTGAAAATAGAGGCGATTCAGAAGCGGCCTATTCCTACCACTGTATCAGAGGTACGCAGTTTTCTTGGATTGGCGGGTTATTATCGTAGTTTTATTTCAGATTTTTCAAAGATTACCCTGCCATTAACCAATCTGACGAGGAAGACTGTGAAGTTTGAGTGGTCCAATGAATGCCACAGTGGATTCCAAGAGCTGAAAGATAAGTTGACGACAGCTCCTGTTCTTGCATTGCCCAGTGGTTCAGAAGATTTTGTTGTTTATACTGACGCGTCGAAGAAGGGTCTTGGTGCAGTGCTGATGCAACGTGGAAAGGTTGTAAGCCTATGCTTCTCGCCAGTTGAAGGACTACGAGAAGAATTATCCTACGCACGATTTGGAGCTGGCAGCTGTGGTTTTCGCCCTGAAAATCTGGAGACATTACTTATATGGCGAAAAGTGTGAAATTTTCACGAACCACAAGAGTTTGAAGCATTTGTTTTCTCAGAAAGAACTCAATATGCGACAGATGTGGTGGTTAGAGCTTGTCAAATACTATGATGTGACTATTAGTTACCACCCAGGAAAGGCAAATGTTGTAGCAGATGCATTGAGCCGTAAGTCGAGTTCTTCTTAGAGTTCTTTGATTCAGAAGCCATTGTTGTTGGACTTGCAGCGAGAAGAGATAGCTTTGGTGGTTCCGGGAACCATTGCTCGCTTTTCAGCGTTGGTTATTCGGGCTACATTGACGGACAGGATCCGTAGAGAGCAGGTCAATAATTTACAGTTGACAGAGTTGAGAGCCTGAGCAGAGGAGAGAGGTAATTCAGAGTTTGGGTTGAATGGAGATGGTTTAGTGACTTTTAGAGGCCGTATTTGTGTTCCTACTGGTGATGATATTCGTAGAGACGTCTTGACAGAGGCTCATACCGCGCCATATTCGATACATCCAGGTGGTACCAAGATGTATCAGGATCTTCGTAGACTCTATTGGTGGCCAGGTATGAAGAAAGATATTGCCATGTTTATTTCTCAGTGCCTAACTTGTCAGCAGGTGAAGATCGAGCACCAGAGACCTGTTGGGACATTGCTATCTTTGCCGATTCCTCAGTGAAAATGGGAGCATATTACGATGGACTTCGTGACTGGTCTTCCCAAAACGCAGAAAGGTTTTAACTCTATTTGGGTTATTGTTGATCGGTTGACCAAGTCAGCGCATTTTCTTCCAGTCAAGATGACGTATTCTATGAACCAGTATGCCGAAGAGTACATAGCAGAGATTGTTAGACTTCATGGTGTTCCTGTGTCGATCGTGTCTGATCGTGACCCTAGATTTACTTCAGAGTTTTGGAAGAGTTTGCACAGAGCTATGGGTTCACGGTTAGCATTTAGTACATCATATCACCCCTAGAGCGACGGTCAATCAGAGAGAGTTATTCAGATTCTAGAGGATATGCTCAGAGCTTGTACTATTGATTATTCAGGTAGCTGGGATTCCAAATTGCCTCTTGTTGAGTTCACGTACAATAATAGCTACCAAGCGACGATTGGCATGGCACCGTATGAAGCACTTTATGGCAGGAAGTGTAGATCTCCCTTGTATTGGGATGAGATTGGTGAGAGGAAGATGTTGGGTCCAGAGTTGGTCCAACAGACAGCTGATGTTGTTGCTGTTATTCGAGAGAGGATGAAGACAGCGTAGTCGAGACAGAAGAGTTATGCTGATGTGCGTCGTAGACCGTTGCAGTTTGAGGTTGGCGACCATGTGTTCCTGAAGATAGCACCTCTCAAGGGTGTGATGCGGTTTGGCAAGAAGGGAAAGTTGAGTCCGAGGTTTATTGGCCCATTTGAGATCTTGGACAGAGTTGGTGATCGGGCTTACAGGTTAGCCCTACCACCAGATCTTGATAGAGTTCATAATGTTTTTCATGTTTCGATGCTCAGGAAGTATATTGCGAATCCTTCCCATGTTCTTCGTCACGAGCCATTGGATTTGACGTCGAATTTGACGTACCAAGAGATTCCGGTCCAGATTCTGGATCACAAAGTTAAAGTGTTGAGAAACAAAGAGATCGGCATTGTTAAAGTTCTTTGGAGGAATCATTTGATTGAAGAAGCAACGTGGGAACCAGAGGATGAGATGAAAGAGAAGTATCCCGAGTTGTTTGCGCAGTGACGTTAATTTCGGGGACGAAATTCCTTTAAGGAGGGGAGATTGTAATAGCCGCCTGCTGTACGGTACGGTTTAAGTTTTCATAAGTTTATTGACTACTTGGTCAAGTTTAAGTATAATTTGGATGTTAAGAGTTTCGATTTAGGATTTATAGTATGGTTGGTTATAGATGATGTGTAGTGCTATTGTAGCGGCGTTACAATTAAATTCATGATAATTCGTATGTTGAGCCAATTTGTATGAGGCCAATTGGAGTGATTAGATAAGACATAGAGGTGTAACTTTCTTTTTTTGAGTTTTGTTCAAATCATTGTGGAAGATAAGCCAAAAGAGCCCCAAAGTGTGTTGTGCGTTTCGTCGTTCCTCCAGTGACACATGTTGGAAGATTTAGCATAACATTTTACTCAAACCTCCAAATGATCTGAAATATGGAGAGATTCAAGGAAAGACATAGGGCTACAACTTTGTAGTTTACAACTCTTTCTAATTCGGAAGGGAAGAGGCGTTTCTGAAGCGATCTTTAATGTGGCAGTGCGCAGAGTGGCGCCCGAGCGGTAATATATGGCCGCCTGAGCGCCACTACCTCTGGAAATTTGGGTTTCGGGTAGAATCATTGGCGCCCGAGCGGTAATTTTCGACCGCCCGAGCGCCGGGCACAGTACAAACGTGTTTTCGGATTTTAATTGTTTAAATGCAAGAGTTGGTCTTATTTTTCTCATTCTTCCTTCTCACTTTTCGTTTCTTCTTCTCTTGGGAGACTAGGGTTCCAATTTCTCTCCTTCTTTTCTTTAATCCAAGCTTCTTGTTAGTTGTTTGTGTTGAGAGCAAGATTATTTTGGGATCAAGGAAGCTAAGGTAAGCTTTTGGTTTGGTTATTTCTTAGTTTTTGGTGATAGAGATGTTATGGGTTTGTGATGGTGTTGATTCTTTGGCTTTTATGGTATTGTTGTTGGATTATTGGGTTATTGATGGTGCAAATTATGGTTTATTGTCGTAGGATTGCTACCAAGAGTATAGAATCAAGGTTTCAAGTGGTTGTAAGTGGATTCTCATTCTTGTGCTCACATGATAGTATATGTATTGTGTTTCAATGGTTTTAATATGTTATTTCCTTCCATTTGATCCATATTATGTATTGAATTACTTGATTGTATATTTGAGACAATTGAATGTCTCAATTGTGAAAAAGGGAATATAAGAGAAAAGAGTTTACAAAGTGTTTGATTAAATGCCCCAAAGAGAGTTTAAAATGATTTATGGATTGATAGATACATAGTCATAGATTGCATGCAATTAGTTGATCAACGACCATAGGTTTATATCCCTCAGAGTTATCGATTTATATCGATGGGATATAGGTACAGAGACAGAGATACTATATAGATATCAATCCAACAGAGAAAAGAGAAATACCATCTTATAACAATTATTGCTATGTTATTCATGATTCAGAGTTGATGGTGTTTAATGTTTTTAAAGCCATGTTTTACAGAGTATGCTATGTACATTGCTATGTAAGAGTTCCACTTGCTGAGTTTTATACTCATTAAAGTTATTTCATGTGATGCAGATAAGAGCGACGGGCCGGGACGTTGATTGTGGGCCGGAGTCATATGCATACCCAATATGGAAGGAAGAAGATATTTTGATGGCATTTTGGACATGATCACAAGAATGATATTTTGCTTTTTGTTGTATCATTTCCTTGATCATGTGTATACATTTGTTTGTAAAGATTTTATGTCAAGAACTTTTTATCCTTCCACCTTCAAGAAAATTTTAAATTCCGCTGTTATTTTATAAAATGGGTCATAGGTGTCACACGGTATTTCTCGTCCTCAAATGTAAGGGACACGGACGATTTTTCCCGATCTTTAAAACAAGTAATTGATAGATGTGACAATTGCCTCTAGATCACGCGGTCTAGCAACAATTAATCAACGATAGAAACAATCTCGTTCAAGAGAACCTCAAAAGAACCCGTCCTTGGCAACCCTCGTGATATTCGATTGACAAACGCCACAAAAGATAAATCTTTTGATAAGTTTGATTTTGAAAACATGGAAGTGTATTTGAGAGAAAATTTCACAATTCTTGATACGATCCCGCCCACGAGATCTTTGATTTTTCCCGATCTTTGAAATAAGTAATTGAAAGATATGACAATCGCCTCTAGATCACACGGTCTAGCAACAATTAATCAACGATAGAAACAATCTCGTTCAAGAAAACCTCCAAAGAACCCGTCCTAGGCAACCCTCGTGATATTCGATTGACAAACGCCACAAAAGATAAATCTTTTGATAAGTTTGATTTTGAAAACACCGAAGTGTATTTGAGAGAAAATCTCACAATTTGGTATCAAATCAATAATGAACAAAAGTTGAATTGTTTACATGGTACTCTAGTTTAAATATATGTAACCAAAACCTAAATACAGAAAATTGCATATTTAAAGATATCAAATCTACTTGCCAAAAAAATTAAAACTCTAATTTAGAAAAAAAATCTTCTCTCCAATTCGTAAAGGACACGGACCCCGTGTAGAGGTCCGGAAGAGGGTCAGTGTAGGCACGGTATTTCTCGTCCTCAAATGTAAGGGACACGGACCCCGTGTACAGGTCCGTGTACACGTCCGTGTAGCCTCGGTATGGCGGCTCAAACTTCCCGCAACGCGCTAAATCGTAAGCTTCCAATTCATCCTCTACTTGATTGTGATGCAACCCGAACCCTTAGAGCCTTGTTTCCAAGCTTTCATTTGTTGGATGAAGGGTAACATTCAACATCTTCAAGCGTATTATCGGGATTGGTTCTTGGAACGCATAGTGGTTGGCTAGATTCATATCATACTCCCTTTCTTTAAAAAGATTTGTCCTCAAATCTTGTCTTTCTTGATAGCTAGGAAGATAAATACATTTCACTCCTTTTCCACAATCCTGCAAGTAGAGTTTAACAATGCTCGGAATCGAACCGGCTATTTCAATCAAATAAAATAAACCAACCTTCCACAGATGTACATGAAGTGGTTTATTCAAAATAGAGAATCGCTCATCCTCACTCTTTTGGGCCATATATATAATTTCTTTTTTTGTTTGTTTGGCCTCTTTTTCACACAACTCTTTTTTTCATCGATGGCCATCCTGCCTTTTTTATCACTCTCTTTTTCGGCCATCTCATTTTCTTTTTCTCTCAACTCATAACAAATTGATTCACCAACACACATTGCATTCGTTGACAGTTGAGCAAAAGAAACAACTTGCACATCATCTAACAACTCACCATCCACAGCACAACACTCAATACTCGCATGAGACACAATTGGAGTATCAACATTCAAATCATCCGCAAGTTTGGCAAGATTGGAAGCGGAATCCACTACCTTCACATCCTCATTCGGACAATAATGAAAATCATGTCCTACCTCTAGACACCACAAATATCGAATATCAGAAATACAATTATGTGAGAATTGCGATGTACCTTGATATCCACGTTTTGAACTCCTCGCTGGTGTCGCCATGCTTCTCTCCTCTTCACTCATCCTTCCACTCTCATCCACTCGCCCATATCTTTCACGCAAAATTTTAAATTCTTCCTTCATTCTTTTCCCAAATTCTACCAACAATGACTGAAATTGACTATCAAGCATATTGCACCCTTTTTTATTTTGCGGGTTAACAATACGCTACAGTAGAATCGCTATGAACAGTAACGTGAACTGTAACTTCAGTCGTGAACAGTAATTCCGATAAACAATAATTCGCACATGAACAGTAACTTCAGCCGTGAACTGTAATTCCAAAGCGATTAATAGTAAATCCGATTCGATGAACAGTAACTCGGCGGATGAACAGTACTTCCGATGAACAGTAATTTCGCATATGAACAGTAACTTAAGCCGTGAACAGTAATTCCGAAGCGATAAATAGTAAATCCGATACTATGAAAGTAAATCGGCAGAAGAACAGTACTATGAACAGTAAATCAGCAGAAGAACTGTACCGCGAACAGTAATTCCGGCGGATGAACAGTAATCGCGATTTTTTTTTTTGTAGATTCAACAAATACGTAGAAATCGCTTCACGAAAATCGGTATTGAAAATCCTACGAAGAATTGAACGGATACGCTTACTTGAATCAAAAACCAAAAGCTCTGATACCAAATGATACGATCCCGCCCACGAGATCTTTGATTTTTCCCGATCTTTAAAAAAAGTAATTGATAGATGTGACAATCGCCTCTAGATCACGCGGTCTGGCAACAATTAATCAACGATAGAAACAATCTCGTTCAAGAGAACCTCCAAAGAACCCGTCCTTGGCAACCCTCGTGATATTCGATTGAGAAACGCCACAAAAAATAAATCTTTTGATAAGTTTGATTTTGAAAACACCGAAGTGTATTTGAGAGAAAATCTCACAATTTGATATCAAATCAATAATGAACCAAAAAGTTGAATTGTTTACATGGTACTCTAGTTTAAATATATGTAACCAAAACCTAAATACAGAAAACTGCATATTTAAAGATATCAAATCTACTTGCCAAAAAAATTAAAACTCTAATTTAGAAAAAAATCTTCTCTCCAATTCGTAAAGGACACGGACCCCGTGTAGAGGTCCGGAAGGGGGTCCGTGTAGGCACGGTATTTCTCGTCCTCAAATGTAAGGGACACAGACGATTTTTCCCGATCTTTGAAACAAATAATTGATAGATGTGACAATCGCCTCTAGATCACGCGGTCTAGCAACAATTAATCAACGATAGAAACAATCTCGTTCAAGAGAACATCAAAAGAACCCGTCCTTGGCAACCCTCGTGATATTCGATTGACAAACGCCACAAAAGATAAATATTTTGATAAGTTTGATTTTGAAAACACCGAAGTGTATTTGAGAGAAAATCTCACAATTCTTGATACGATCCCGCCCACGAGATCTTTGATTTTTTCCGATCTTTGAAACAAGTAATTGATAGATATGACAATCGCCTCTAGATCACACGGTCTAGCACAATTAATCAACGATAGAAACAATCTCGTTTAAGAGAACCTCCAAAGAACCCGTCCTTGGCAACCCTCGTGATATTCGATTGACAAACGCCACAAAAGATAAATCTTTTGATAAGTTTGATTTTGAAAACACCGAAGTGTATTTGAGAGAAAATCTCACAATTTGGTATCAAATCAATAACAAACAAAAGTTTAATTGTTTACATGGTACTCTAGTTTAAATATATGTAACAAAAACCTAAATACAGAAAACTGCATATTTAAAGATATCAAATCTACTTGCCAAAAAAATTAAAACTCTAATTTAGAAAAAAAATCTTCTCTCCAATTCGTAAAGGACACGGACCCCGTGTAGAGGTTCGGAAGGGGGTCCGTGTAGGCATGGTATTTCTCGTCCTCAAATGTAAGGGACACGGACCCCGTGTACAGGTCGGTGTACACGTCCGTGTAGCCTCGGTCTGGCGGCTCAAACTTCCCGCAACGCGCTAAATCGCAAGTTTCCAATTCATCCTCTACTTGATTGTGATGCAACCCGAACCCTTCGATCTTTTTTTCTAAGCTTTCATTGGTTGGATGAAGGGCAACATTCAACATTTTAAAGCGTAATCTCGTGATTGGTTTTTGGAACACATAGTGGCTGGCTAGATTCATATCATACTCCCTTTCTTTATAAAGATTTGTCCTCAAATCTTGTCTTTCTTGATAGCTAGGAAGATCAATACATTTCATGCCTTTTCCACAATCCTGCAAGTAGAGTTTAACAATGCTCGGGATCGAACCGGCTATTTCAATAAAATAAAATAAACCAACCTTGCACAGATGTACATGAAGTGGTTTATTCAAAATAGAGAATCGCTCATCCTCACTCTTTTGGGCCATACATATAACTTCTTTTTTTGTTTGTTTGGCCTCTTTTTCACACAACTCTTTTTTTTCATCGATGGCCATCCTGCCTTTTTTATTACTCTCTTTTTCGACCATCTCATTTTCTTTTTCTCTCAACTCATAACAAATTGATTCACCAACATACATTACATTCGTTGACAGTTGATGTGGAGACCCGGACGCTAATCATCTTCTTAATCATCTTTGGGATTTAATTATCAATTAAGATAACCAGGGTCTAAAAATTTTTCTTTTTAAAAACGTAAGTGCGGAACGTAATGGAGTTTAACTAATATACATCTCAGTATAAAAGTACAATAATGTACAACAATTATTCAAACTAATCTAAGGTTCAACTACTAAATTCCAAGTATTAAACCAAGTCTACAATAAGTCCGGAATCACCACTCTAAACTCGTCTTCTGTCATCATCTTCTTGACCCCGATCCTGCCCCACCTGTTGTCATGCACACATACAAAACAAGACAACAGCCGATACTCCGGTGAGAATAAATCCCAGTATAAAACATGTATACATGCATATACACAATATAAATCATAAAGCATACTATCATGCATAAAATCAATAGCAATAGGTTTCATAGTCTATGAAACTAAATCAAGATAAGCATGCAGTAACAATGGGTTTCATAATCTCTGAAACCAAAATAAAATAAGCACGCAACTCAATTCAATTCATATCTTGACTCAACTCAACTCTAACTCTAGGGATCCCGGTGTGAATAAGATGTAAAAGATCTCCCACCTACTCTCCCAATCGTGGTGGCGTTACATCTTATTCCTAAACTTCGGTCTGGTCTGTATCGAAATCTACAATCGGAGTGAATCTGATCCGAAGCATCGATATCACCGAACGTTTAGAAAATTGGCGTATCTACCAATGATACTCTTATCTCAGTACATATATGAAACGTCCTGCCCTTTTTATTGCTTTAAATGTACAAGAATTTTTTATTTTTTTTTAAACCTCACTTAGTATCGGCCGAAACATAAAATATTTTTGACATCATTTTAAAAATAACCATCCACTGCTATTTAAAAATCCAAAAGAAAATATTTTAAAGCATAAAATCGTCAAACATTTTACCAAACCTAAAAAACAATAATTTTAAAAGAATAGTTCATACTAAACCTCTCAAAAATCTCTCAAATGCATAAATAAATAATCTTTAAAATCTTTATCTAAAATCAGTAATCATAAAACATAATGCAGAAATAGTAGAAGCGCTGGTCCTCGGGTTGTGTGCGCCTTCAGTCCAGTCAAATCACTCATCAAGTCCTCCCTCAATACCACCTACCTGCATCCATCACACCTAGTGAGTCTAAAGACTCAACACACCATAATCTTTATAACGAGTAATACGTAATACAGTCAACATATAACGGTGAAAAATATTTGTACTTAAAATATCGTTTTCATGAAGGTGCATAATCTTAAACATTTTCGTAAACATTTTCATGATGCATAAAAACATTTTCATAAAAATATAAACATATTCATATTCATATTCGTATTCATATTCATATGCATATCCATATTCGTATCCATATTCATATTCGTATTCATGTTAATGTTCGTGTTTGTTGAATTCAGATCGTGATTGTGACTCGTATTCTTAAACGTATTTGGCGATGGATCCATCTAAAGAAACCACAGTACTGGGCGACGGGGGACACCAGCAACACTCTCACCGGTCAACTGGGCCCTGGACTACGTATTAACATATCGTGGCATTAGAAATACGATCGTCGGGGCTCCCTCTGGGGCCTTTTCCCATAAATGGGCTCCCTCTGGGGCCTTCTCCCCTCACGACATCTCCAATCATATTCATCATATTCGTATTCGTATCCGTATCCAAGGAAACACGATCGTCGGGCTCCCACTGGGACCATAACCCTCACGATATTTTCAACATATTCAGTAATCACAATCCCTTCACATCCTTCAACATGTCGTATTTCCATCACTTATAAAAATATGCATATAATATCATTTTTATTTTGAAACCAAGCATGCAACATATCTTTTAAATGACCAATTTAACCCTTAATAATCAATGGACATTTAAAAATCATATTTCAACATATAAAAATTCATAAACATGTTATATAATCATATTAACATATAAAACAGCAAATAGGGCACTGCCATGACGTTTACTAATTTTTAGGTGTAAAAAGACCGTTTTACCCCTAGACGTAAAATTTCACGCTTTTGACATTTTCTTAATTTTATTGACTCTAACATGTCCTAAATAATTATTTAAGTTTACATGAATTTTCTCATATTTTTATTTAGCTTAATTTGACGACTTTTAAATTAATCTTTAAATATAACGTATTAATGCGTTTTAATCCCGAATTAAACCAAAACTTAATATAAAATTCCCAAATTAAAAACTTAGACTCATAATAATTATTTAAGCTTAACCCTAATTTTTCATAATTTTATAAAGCATAAAACTAGGTGTTTCAATTAGTTATTTAATTAGCGTTTCATGTGGCGATTAAATCCCGAATAAATCCAAAACTCATTATTTTGATCCCAAATTTTAAACATAGCATTTTTAAGATTTATTCTACCCTTCCAAGTCATGAGCCACCCCCATGGACCCATGGATTCAATTTTTGTCTTTAAAATCTCGTTTTTGACCCTTCGACGAACGTACCGAGCCATTTCCTAATTTACTCGAGCCATTGTTTCCTCGAGCCAGCAGCGACCCAGCCACTCCAGCCCCTTGCCCGACCCCTGACCATGACCCTTGGATCCTGATGGACCTACCCAGCTCGCCATTAACCCCGCTGCAGCCCCCTCCCGAAACCCAGCAGAGCACAGCGCATGGGGGAGAGTCCCACCTCACGTGGACTCTTCCCCAGCCACCTCCCTCGACCCTAGCCGCCCTAGGACCCTACCTAGCCTTCGAAACTAACCCTGGCCAAGCCCCCAACAAGCCCTGGCCAGCCCCCAAGCGCCATGCACAACTCTCGATCCCCTTGAACCACAACACACACTCACGGTTCTTTGTTCTTCGTCCCACGTTCCAGCTTCTGATTGTTTTCATGTGCAGCCTATTTATGTGATTAGGACTCTTTAAAACATTTAGAAACCACCCTTAAACCTTACCTAATCATGACAGCCCCTTTTTAACATAATATTCATGTTTTTGGAACAACAATTCACAAGTTTACCTCATGTACATGCAATATTTCGAAAATATTCATAAAAACCTCATGCTTTTCATTCAAATATAATTTAAACAATAATATGATGTGATGAACGATAAAAAGAGATGTATGGCGTGCCTTTGCGTATTATACGCTCGAATAATCGTTGACGACGAAGAACGGAGGGACATCTTGGCTAGCTTTCACTTGAACCTTCGAAAAAACCTTTCCAAATTGGTTGTATATGTGCCGTGTGTGTGTATGAGAGGGGTGGGGAGTGTTTTCAGATTTGTGGAGTGTGTGACTGATTGATTGTGAGTGAGGGCAAGGGTTTTTTGTTATTTTAAATACAAAATAAATCACTAATTAAACATTAGGCCCATTAAGATATTAATTAGGCCCAATGATGCTTAATTAAAATACTAAAAATAATTTTGGTAAAATAAATTTGTGAATTTAATGGCCGGGTTGCCAAGACGTTCGTATTTTTGTTGAAAAACCAACACCGATAAAAATTATGTCCCGGCGTATATAATCACCTCATTTGACATTTTTCAGCCATCGGTCCCCGTTCCTCGATCGTCACTTGAATATTCCTTAAAAAATACAATTTTTATGCAATCATGTAGAAAAAATATTTTAAATATGCAGGTATGCAAAACATAATTAATTCATGCAATTAAAATATTTAATTAAAATACAAAAGAATTTAATAATTGCATGCACGTGGTTTGCGTGGACCTTAAAATTTTCGGGGCGTTACAATATATATAAATCAATATAAAGTACAAACAGAACAAGTATGTGATTTTGTTGGGAAACTCAAATTGAATCTCATTTGAGTTGTGTCTTCCCCAAACAAAACATGAACTATACCTTTGTCTTTCCGGTCTGACGAAGACGAAGTCTTGTATTCCAATCTGTCCATACCCAGTCTGGTAATGAAAATCACATAAATACAATATCAGTATATAATTCGATTCAAAACCTGTTCTGATCAATACTCAAATCAGTATATAATCTGATCCATATCTGAACAAGGTAAAATCTAATTCATATCAACGATATAATCGAAATCATTACTGAATCTGATCACTCTAAATCAACTGATGTTTCGACGGCATAACAATACAGTTTCGATATCCCCGTCAATCTCAACATCACAGATATAATATCAGAATTCATAATCAGTATCAGTACAATTCATAATCTCAATATCTGTACACTTATGATCAGTAACAACACAACTCTGATATCAAATCCCAATCAATATCTTTCGAAAATCATAACAATTGTATAAACAGTCTATTCTTTAATCTGACTTCAGTTATAGAATGCCTACTGTAGCAGAAACACCATATCTGATTCATATTCAATTCTGACATTATCATAAATTCAAATCATGTCTAGACGTAACAAAACTTACGTCCAGTTGTAGCCTGCGTTGATAGGAACACAGTACTGAAATCGGATTTAAAATCTGACGGACGGATTTCTCGTAAATCACAAATCTTCACACGTAAGGAACTTGGAGCTTCTTCCCTCGTTCTCCTTCTTTCTTTTTGCTTCAGAGGAGACTAAGTTTGTTCCTTATATATGTATACACGTTGCATTCAAGAGACCAAGTGGCATTTTTCCATTCTGCATGCCGCGCGCATATGCGCGCACAAAGTCGCGCATATGCGCCGGAGGTTCGGCCCGGCACCTTCCGCATTTATCTTCTTGCGCATATGCGCGACATATCTCGCGCATATGCGCGAGATGTTCTGTCTCGTACATCCATTCACTCGTGCATATGCGCGCCTTCCGCCGCGCATGTGCGCCGAACTCTCTGGACGTTCCGCGCATGTGCGCGCATTCAAGCCGCGCATACGCGCCCAAGGTTCTGGACGTTCCGCGCATGTGCGCGCATTCAAACCACGCATGTGCGCGCATGGTTCTGTCTTCCTCGCGCATGTGCGCGGGGACTTTTCTTGCACAAATTGTCAAATCTTCTTTCGGCTCTCGCGGTCTGATCCTTTCCGTCTATAAACACCTCTCCATTATGAATAATTCATTTCAGATTAATCTCAGATTACAGTAATAAAATCTCGGGCCTTACATTTCTCCCCCTCTTAGATCTGAGTTCGTCCTCGAACTCGCAAGTAATCAATTCAGACATATCAGAAGAAATGTATACAGAGTTTAAATCAGAAACTCATCTCAATGAATCCATTTTGAAATCTCAATTTCATGACAAATTCTGTCTTTCAGATAGTCTCTTTGATGCCCTGTCAACTTACTGTATTTTCAATAATAGAATAGTCTTCATTCTGAAATATCTTTCTTGTACGGATCTGTGATTCTAAATTGGAATAATAATTCAAGAGCATCATATCATAATAACCTTCGAAATAACTCTGACAGAATCAATCTCACAATACTGGCTATACAACATCCGTATATACCAATCAACAGCTCATACCAAATCAATATCATCATCTGTTATCAGATCTGTTTATCCCAGTCCAGGATTTACTCAATCTTCGGCTTCAAATACCAACAGTCATCGTCCGACTTTGGCATATTAAGTCTGTCTGGTCTGAACTATCTTCATTCTCTTCTGAATTAGCTACATTTTCTTTGTCATACCTCTGACCGTATCAGATCCTATCTCAGGTATCTCCGAGATATTATTCTTATACCAAAGAAATCTGCAGTACTCACTGTACAATGTATCGTCTGTAACTATTTCATTATCCATCTGGTTATCTGATAACTATTATCGTACAATAATTCACACAGCGACAATATGTCATATCAACTAGTGCTAACATCCAGCACTACAACTCCATAAATATCTTTTAATATCTGGATAGTACGCTCTAGCTATCTGTCAGTCGGTGGATAATATATGAATGAGTTCATGGTATGTTCTGCCACAATTACAAACTCAATCAAAATTCACAAACTGATATAATCTATTTCAACATTCTGATCAATCTGACCATTTCTTTGACATCGATCTTTGTCATCTGCTCATGTTTGTACGTCATCTTGTACAAACTAATGATATAGATTGAACAATCTGTCAATCACAATCATATTATATCATAATCTGGAAAGTATTATAGTGATCTCGCTACGAAATTCATCGAATTATACTCCCCATGTCTAGTCAGAAATATACCAATTCTGTAACATCTCTTCTGATTTCTATCTTTCTATCTTCATTTATTGGCGATTCAGACATTTCAGTACAAATTCTGCCAACATTTCAGTACAGATTCTGTCACCACTAATATAATCTGTCTATGTCAAAACTATCTGTTCGAATATCATACATTCTCAGTGACCAAAATGAAAACTGAATCCACTATGGTGTGTTTTTGACACTATCTGTCATTTCAGATTCGAACTATTTGGTACAAACAAATCAGTTAATAATATTTAAAAAATATACCTACCTCGTATTCGGTTCTGGCTATCGATATCAAATTCTGTCGTGCAATTCTGAAACATTTGACATCACAAGATAATCATTCTCATACAATAAAAATCACATATCTGCCACTCTGATCGATGTTCTGCTCTGATTATCGAATTTAAGTTCTGAACATTCTGGTTTAATCTCTGAACTGCCGAAATTCTCGAATTCAGCTCTGATTCGGTTTGAATAATCTGTATCAAATATTTATCTAGAAGCTAACAATTCCCAAGCAGTTCAAAACATAATTGGATAAGATAATCTGCCAACTCAGACAAAAATAAATTTCTGACATTTTTGAAATTTCTGATCTTTCTGATATCGGTATCATTCTTAGTCACTGATCACAATCTCAACTGTGTCAAAATCAATCGGTATATTAACTTCAAATATCGCATACTCTGAACAAAATCTATTTCAAGCAGGATTTATATCTGAATAATTTCTGTATACAATAATCACAGTTCTCAGAGTATTCAATACAATCTTCAGATATTCGATTCAATCAATCAGATGCTGCAAATATATCAAAATATCATAGATACAACGAGCCTGAAATCATCAGAATATCTCTGAACATACTGAAACATGCCACAGAGAAACACTAAATCAAATGTAACTCCTGTCCAGTACTCTTCTACTGATCTTTCAATTCTTTCAATTTATTCAATGACATTCTGTACATTCAATATCATTCTGTACTGAATTCTAAAACACAAACAGTACCTGGTATCAATTCAATTCTGAAATCTATCTTCCTGATATAAAGCAAATCCAAAATCTTATCTAGGAAGACGTCAACCAACTCGTACATCACTTGGCAAATCTGCCAATACTAGGCTCGATTTCAGCATGTCTAGTGAATACATAAGGATACTATCTGCTCCTTTCTGTATCAATCGAGTCATAAACAATACATGTGGGGACCCGGGCTCTAACTCAATTCTTATCAGGATTAATCGGATCCTTGTTCAAAATTACGAGTCAAAATTTTGCCTTTAACATTAAATCAAATGTTTACAACTCAAGCACAAGATAATTCTATATTCATTTCATTACAACAAACATAATATACATGCCTCGTTTTATTCATATTCTACAAACCAGTAATTAAATATAGTACATATCAAAAGTACAACTACTAGTTCATCTGCTACGCCCGTGATCACCACGCTATGTCCATCTCTCATCTCTGTCGCGACCCTGATCCTGCCCCACCTGTTGTTATGCACACATACATACATAACAACAGCCGGAAACTCCGGTGAGAACAAATCCCAGTATAAAACATGTATACATGCTGATACATAATCATAAATCATGAATCAAAGCAATAATAATGGGCTCCATAGTCTATGAAACCAATCTATATAAACATGCAATTCAAATCAAATCATGTCTTGACTCGACTCGACTCTACTCTAGGGATCCCGTTGTGAATTAGACGTCACTGTCTGTCACCTACCCTCCCAATCGGGGTAACTGTACGTCTTATTACTAGACTTCGGTCATGTCTGTATCGAATGTCTACAATCGGAGTGAATCTGATCCGAAGCGTCGATACCACCGAACATCTAGTTTGGCAAGTCTGCCAATGACTCTCCTATCTCAAAGGCTTGAATATAAATCCATAAACAAGACAGCATCCTATCAAGAGATTTGAATATAAATCTATAAACAAATCAAATTCATATCAAAAAATAAACAATTCTAGTATGTGATTTGGTTGGGAAACTCAAATTGAATCTCATTTGAGTTGTGTCTTCCCGAAACAAAACATGAATTATACCTTTCGTCGAACAATCTGTCGTAGTCGAAGTCTCGAAGACGAAAATGTCAATATCAAATCTGAAATGGAAATGTTAATACATATTCTATCAATCTCTAATCTCAATCAACACATATCCAATTCAATACTTGACCTCGGTATCATTTGACGGCATAACGACGTAATTTCTCAATACCGGTCAATCCAACTCCCACATATATCATTAATTCATAGGTCTCAACTCATAATCATCATCATAAGCATATGATAGTACTCAAAATCTGCACAAGTTAACTCTAAACATGCTGGAAAATGTTACAATAGCATACAACGTCCGTTCTTCGATCCGGTTGTGTATATACTATGCTCAATATGTCAAGAACACGATATAACTATCATATTATAATTCTTTCAACATATGGAATCTAAATCATGCTGAAATTTAACCAAACTTACATCCTTAGATAGCTCTTGATACAAGGAACACAGATCTATGCTTGTATTGAAGTTTGGATGAGTATATTTTGCACAACTTCAAGTCTAAATGAAAGAAACCTTTAACTTCTTTTGGAATAGCTCTCGATTCTCTCCAGCAAGTCTGAAGAAAGAATGACTCAGCCCAAGTATATATATATATATGCCATGTGTCAACATAAGAATCAAGGGTGGCTTTCTCGCACAGGGTACCGCGGGTGCGCTTCTCCCGGACCGCGGGTACGCCTAACTCTCGGCAACCCTATCAATATCCTAGCATCGCCGACCGCGGGTGCGGTAGTACTACTGTAGCAGCACCGCGGGTGCGGTGACCCTACTGTAAAAATGGCCAACTTTCTGCCTATCCACCGCGGGTGCGGTGCTTCTCTAGGCGCGGGTGCGGTCTCTTTCTTCAAGCAACACTTCATCTTTTCATTTTATCCACATACAATCTAGGGCATTACATTTCTCCCCCTCTTAGATATTAGTTCGTCCTCGAACGTGAAATCAATTAATCAAAGTATGTAAAAACAGAAGTAAAATCAAAAGCTGAATAAATACTCACATCATGAGAATAACTCGGGATATTTCTGTCTCATATCTACTTCTGTCTCCCAAGTTGCTTCCTCAGCGCCATGACGATTCCACTGGACTTTCATTAGTGGAATAGTCTTTGTTCTGAGTTGTTTCTCTTTCCGATCAAGAATCTGTATCGGTTGTTCAATATAACTCAACGTTTGATCCAGCTCACCTTCGTCAGGCCGAATGACATGAGAATAATCTGACATGTATCTACGCAGCATCGATACATGAAAAACGTCATGTATCCAGGATAGAGAAAGAGGAAGAGCCAGTCGATATGCTCGATCGCCAATCATTTCAAGAATCTCGTATGGACCGATGTATCTAGGAGACAATTTCCCACGCTTGCCAAATCTGACAATGCCTCTGAATGGAGAAATCTTCAAGAATACTCTGTCTCCTTTTTCAAATACAAGCGGTCTACGTCTGATATTGGCATATTTGGCTTGCCTATCCTGTCCCATCTTCATTCGCTTCTAAATGATCTTCACCTTCTCAGTCATTTCCCGAATCATATCAGGCCCAAGTTCTGGTACTTCAGATATATCATCCCAGTACAACGGAGATTTGCACTTCTTGCCATACAATGCCTCAAACGGTGCCATCTCTATGCTCGTTTGATAGCTGTTGTTGTACGAGAATTCACACAACGGTAGTGGATCTTGCCAACTAGTGCCAAAGTCTAGCACTACAGCTCTCAGCATGTCCTCTAAAGTCTTGATAGTCCGCTCTGACTGTCCATCTGTCTGGGGATGATAAGCAGTGCTCAGGTTCAATGTCGTACCTAAAGCCTGCTGCAGACTGTGCCAAAAGTGAGAAGTGAATCGTGGATCACGATCTGATACGATAGATTTCGGCACATCATGTAATCTGACAACCTCTCGGACATATATCTCAGCCATCTGATCATGTCTGTACGTCATTCTGTACGGAATAAAACACGCTGATTTGGTTAATCTGTCTATCACAACCCAAATCGCATCACAACCCCGGGATGATCGAGGTAACTTCATCACGAAATCCATGGAAATGTGACCCATTTCCATTCAGGAATAGACAAACTCTGAAGTAAACCTCCCGGCTTCTTTCTTTCGGCCTTCACCTGTTGGCAATTTAAGCACTTAGACACATATTCGGCAATATCTGATTTCATCTGTTTCCACCAGAACTGTGTCTTCAAATCGTTGTACATCTTTCTGCCACCAGGGTGAATGCTGAACCAACTACAGTGCGCTGCTGACAATATTTGTTGTTTTAACTCTGAAACATCTGGCACTACAATACGGTTATTCACATATAGGACAAAATAATGTACCTGATATTCAGACTGATGTCCTGATCTGACCATCTGAATTGACTGCTTTATATTCTGATCTGTTCTTTGAGCTTCTATGATTTTCATAATCAAATCTGGCTCAACTTGAATTGTGGCAAGTCTTAATGGTATACTATCTGTGTCAAATGCTAAACCAGACAAACAATAATCTTCAACTAAATTCGAAACACCTATCGTCGATAAGGATAGGGCACGAACCTTTCGACTCAAGGCATCTGCTGCTGCATTTGACTTCCCTGGATAGTACTTGATCTCGCAATCAAAATCTTTCAGTAGATCAAGCCATCTACGCTGCTTCATGTTCAACTCTGACTGAGAAAACAAATACTTCAGGCTTTTATGGTCAGAGTAAATTTTAAATTTCTCACCATAAAGATAATGACGCCAAATCTTTAATGCAAATACGATAGCCGCCAATTCAAGATCATGGATGGGGTATCGAATCTCGTGTGACTTCAGCTGTCTAGAGGCATATGCGATCACATGACCCCGCTGCATAAGAACACATCCCAGCCCTCTGTGAGATGCATCACAATATACAACGAAATCGCCAGTACCTGAAGGAATCATCAAGACAGGTGCACTGGTCATCCTCTTCTTCAACTCTTGGAATCTGGATTCACAATCTTCAGACCACACAAACGGCGCATTTTTCTGTGTCAACTGGGTAATCGACTTCGCAATACTGGAGAAATCTTTGATGAATCGTCTATAGTACCCTGCTAGACCCATGAAACTGCGTATCTCAGGCACCGAAGTCGGTCTCGGCCAACTGATCAAGCTTCCACTTTACTCGGATCCACAGAAATACCATCTCCAGATATAATACGACCCAAGAAGACAACATGTCTCAGCCAAAACTCACACTTTGACAGTTTCGCATATAATCTTTCATTTCTCAATGTTTGCAACACAATTCTCAAATGATTGGCATGCTCATTCAAATTCTTTGAATACACCAAAATATCATCAATAAAAACAATCACAAACTCATCTAAATATCTCTGAAAGACGCGGTTCATCAGTTCCATAAACACCGCTGGAGCATTCGTTAAACCAAAAGACATGACAATAAATTCGTAATGTCCATACCTGGTTCGGAATGCTGTCTTTGGTATATCAATATCTTGTACTCGCAGCTGGTGATATCCAGATCTCAGATCGATCTTGGAATAGATAGATGATCCCTGCAACTGATCAAATAAGTCGTCGATACGAGGCAAAGGAGACACACTAAGTCTTATATATCCCTTGGCTAGAAGATCTTCTAATTGTGCTTTCAATTCTTTCAATTCTATTGGCGCCATCCTATATGGAGCTCTCGAAATAGGAACGGTACCTGGAATAAGATCAATGCTAAAATCTACCTCTCGGACTGGAGGTAACCCTGGAATCTCGTCAGGAAATATATCTACAAACTCCCGTACTACTGGAAAATCTGCCAATACCGGGCTCGATTTCTGTAGATCTACAGAATAAATAAAGAACCCTTCTACTCCTTTCTGCAACAATCTACTCATAGTCAAAGTAGATACTAAGGGAATCAGAGATCCGAAACCCTTACCGTAGAATTTCCACTCCTCTGTCATTTCTGATCTGAATCTGACAATCTTGTGAAAACAATCTACGGTAGCTCTGTACTTGGTCAACGTGTCAATCCCGACAATACAATCAAAATCAGATAAACCAAGTACAACACATTCTAAATCGATCTCATGCCCTTCAAACTGTAGTAAGCAATGTCTAATTGAAGTCACAGATATCAGACCACTTCCCAACGGAGAAGAAATAGACACTACAGTAGACAATGACTCTACAGGCAATGCATGTGTCAATGCAAAACGTTTTGATATGAATGTATGTGATGCACCTGTATCTATCAATACATATGCAGGATAACCGCAAAGAAAACAGTTACCTGCAATAACATCATCTGGCGCATCCTGGGCTTGCTCCTCGGTCAGTGCAAACACCCTAGCTTGTTGTCTGGGAGGTTGGCTCACTATCTGGCCACCTCTGGCTCTAGGTTGGGACTGTGTAGGCGGCGGCTGGAAGGAATGAACAGACGAAGCTTGCCTTTCGGGTTGAGTCACTGATGTTGATGACCCTGCACTCTGAAATCTCCGTGCACCTCTCTGGGGATAGACTCTGGCGAAATGTCCCTGTTGCTTACATATGTTACATCTACCCATCACTCCCTGACACTGCTCTGTGGCATGTCGGCCTCCACAAGTAGTACAATATACACCTGTCACATCTGTAATCTGGCCAGGACCTCTCTGTCTTGACTCACTGGAGCTCGATGAACTGTTCCCTGCTCTCTTTAACTGCTTACCCTTAACTTTCAAAGAATCTTTCTTCCCACTACTACTGATTCCACTATCAAATCGAGGAGGAGGTGGTGGAAACTGTGTGGCGAACGGTGGCGGTCTCTGACCCTGAACACTATAGGAAGCTCTTCTGTGGGGACCCGGGCTCTAACTCAATTCTTTTCGGGATTAATCGGATCCTCGTTCAAAAATACGGGTCAAAATTTTGCTTTTAACATTAAATCAAATGTTTATAACTCAAGCACAAGATAATTCTTTATTTTATTTCAATAACCATAATTACATGTCTTGTTCTAATACATTTATACAAACTAGTGTTCAATCCCAACCATAATCAAAATATAGTACATGTCTAGTAAAAGAAACCACTAGTAATCTGCTGCGCCCGAAGTCACCACGCTATCTCGATCTCTCATCTCTGTCGTGACCATGATCCTGCCTCACCTGTTGTTATGCACACATACAGACATAACAACAGCCGGAAACTCCGGCGAGAACAAATCCTTGTATAAAACATGCTGATACGAAATCATAAATCATGCATGAAAGCAATAACAATGGCTCCATAGTCTATGAAACCGATCTATCTAAACATGCAACTCAAATCAAATCATGTCTTGACTCGAATCGACTCTACTCTAGGGATCCCGGTGTGAATAAGACGTCACTGTCTGTCACCTACCCGCCCAATCGGGGAAACTGTACGTCTTATTCCTAGACTTCGGTCATATCTGTATCGAATGTCTATGATGTGAATCTTTGTACGAACGAATAGCAAACACCATTAAAATCAAATCGCGCCCTCAATTCACTGACGAACAAAGAATCGTTGTTGTCCTGATCTTTTGAATCAAGTGTGTGTGTTGTGATTTTCACCTCTAAACTATGAAAAGTCTAGCAACAAATAATCACGAGATAAACAACCGAGATTATAACGAACCTTCGAAGAACAAGTCGACGACAATCTGCACAAGCACGATCGACAAACGCCACAAAGTTAAAAACTTTGATAAGTTTGATTTTTGAATAACAAAGCGAAGCTTTGAAAAGTTTGAGAGAAAACTCTAAACTTTGATAAAATATCGAACAATGAATCTGAAAAGTTCTCCAAAATTTTGTGCAACATATGTTTATATCAAAAGATAACAAAAAAAATCTAGTTACCATAATAATTAAAACTCTAACTAGGAAACTAGGATTCTTCCCGAAACTGACTCGCGCTCGGGCGGTAGAATATTACCGCTCGAGCGCCAAGGCTTCTGTACTACTCGCGCTCGGACAGTAAGTATGGCGCTCGGGCGGTAATATTTGACCGCTCGGGCGCCGATGCTGCTGGACTCAACTTCATCTATCATTTAAATAATGTTCTTGTGAATTCCAAACTCACTTCCATGCATCAAAAACCCTCCAGCACTTTCCACCTCGCTTGTAAGACCTTCTTCATTGCTCATAAGTCCGTGCAACGCTTCCTTGAACTTCTTCAATCGTCCCCTCGTGATTGGTCCCTCCGGCAACTCCAAAGGGTCCCATGCTTTCCTTGGCGCCTGACCATCCGTGTTCGCATCATCCTTCCCTTCTTGAAAAGGATTTGTCCTCAAATCCAGCTCGTCACCTACATCAAACAACGACAAGTCACTAACATTAAAAGTAGAACTCACGTTATACTCACCTGGTAGGTCGAGTTTGTAGGCATTGTCATTGATCCTGTCAAGGACTTGAAATGGTCCATCGCCCCTAGGTAATAGCTTTGAACGTCTCTTCTCGGGGAACCTTTCCTTTCTCAAGTGTTGCCACACCCAATCTCCCTTCTCAAATACCACCTTCTTCTTTCCCTTGTTGGCTTGCTTGGCATTTTTCTCATTCTTCTTTTCAATATTGGCCTTGGCCTTTTCATGCAAACCCCTAACAAATTCAGCTTTCTTTTTGCCATCCATATTTAACCTTTCACTCACAGGTAAAGACATCAAATCCAACGGAGTCAAAGGATTAATACCATAAACAATCTCAAATGGCGAATAATCTGTAGTTGAATGCATGCAACGATTATACGCAAACTCAACAAATGGTAAACAATCTTCCCAATTCTTTAAGTTCTTTTTAAGAATAGCACGCAAAAGTGTTCCTAAAGTTCTATTGACAACTTCAGTTTGTCCATCCGTTTGAGGATGACATGTAGTAGAAAACAACAATTTTGTGCCAAGTTTAGCCCACAACGTCTTCCAAAAGTAACTCAAGAATTTAACATCGCGATCGGAAACAATAGTCCTAGGCATGCCATGCAACCTAACGACTTCTCTAAAGAATAGGTCCGCAATGTGAGATGCATCATCAGTTTTGTGACAAACAATAAAATGTGCCATCTTAGAAAACCTATCCACAACAACAAATATAGAATCCCTCCCCTTCTTTGTCCTAGGCAACCCCAAAACAAAGTCCATAGAAATATCAACCCAAGGTTCACTAGGGACGGGAAGTGGCGTATACAAGCCATGTGGTTGTGTTTTAGATTTAGCTTGCCTACAAGTAATGCACTTATCACAAACACGCTCAACGTCACGTTTCATGTGTGGCCAATAGATATGTTCATGCAATGCACTTAAAGTTTTAGCCACACCAAAATGTCCCATTATGCCACCCCCATGTGCCTCCCTCACAAGTAGCTCACGAATGGATGATTTAGGGATGCACAACCTATCTTCTCTAAACAAGAAACCATGATGCAAATAAAATTTATCATGTGGACCATGCATACAAGTTTCAAACAAACTCTTAAAGTCCTCATCTAGCACATACAATTCCTTCACATGCTCAAACCCCAAAACTTTTGACTCCAAGGTAGAGATTAGTACGTACCTTCGTGACAGTGCGTCGGCCACTACATTTTCCTTACCTTGCTTGTACTTGATGATGTAGGGGAATGTCTCTATGAACGCCACCCACTTGGCATGCCGCTTGTTCAGCTTTTGTTGCCCCTTAAGGTGCTTTAGGGATTCATGATCCGTATGAATCACAAACTCCTTAGGCCTCAAGTAGTGCTGCCACGTCTCTAGGGTCCTCACAAGTGCGTAGAACTCCTTATCATACGTGGGATAGTTCAGCGCTGCTCCATTGAGCTTCTCACTAAAGTATGCCACCGGCCGCCCTCCTTGCATCAACACTCCACCAATACCTACACCTGAAGCATCACATTCAATTTCAAAAGTATTAGCAAAATCAGGTAAAACAAGTAAAGGAGCATTAATTAATTTTTGCTTGATAATATTAAAGGACTTCTCTTGCTCCTCGCCCCAATGAAATGGAACGTTCTTCTTGATCACTGCCGTCATTGGTGCGGCCAACGTGCTAAAATCTTTTACAAACCTCCTATAGAAGCTTGCAAGACCATGAAAACTTCGGACTTGACCAACAGTAGTAGGCGTTGGCCAATCTCGAATAGCACTTACCTTGTCTTCATCAACTTGTATCCCTTGTGAGCTTACCACAAAACCAAGAAAGACAAGTTTGTTTGTACAAAAATCACACTTCTTTAAGTTAGCATAAAAATTTTCAGCCCTTAATGTGATTAGTACAAATCTCAAGTGATTAACATGCTCATGCAAGTCCTTGCTATACACTAGAATATCATCAAAGTAAACAACAACAAACTTCCCTATGTATGCACGCAAGACATGGTTCATTAACCTCATAAAGGTGTTAGGAGCGTTAGTTAAGCCAAAAGGCATGACCATCCACTCATATAACCTGTATTTGGTTTTATAAGCAGTTTTCCACTCATCACCTTCTCTCATCCTAATTTGGTGATAACCACTCTTCAAATCAATTTTGCTAAAGATACAAGCACCATGCAATTCATCTAACATATCATCTAGCCTAGGTATGGGATGCCTATACTTAATGGTTATGTTATTGATTGCCCTACAATCTACACACATATGCCCTGAGCCATCTTTCTTAGGAACTAATAAAACAGGTACCGCACAAGGTGACATGGACTCACGCACAAAACCCCTATCTAACAACTCACTTACCGGCCGTTGAAGCTCCTTCGTCTCCTCCGGATTGCTCCTATAAGCTGGACGATTTGGCAATGCACTCCCGGGCACCAAATCAATTTGGTGTTCAATCCCCCTCAAAGGCGGTAGTCCTTGAGGTAGCTCCTCCGGAAATATATCATCAAATTCCTGCAATAGTGAAATAACAATGCTCGGAAGGGAACCGGCTATATCACGTGTGTTAAAGAGGATCTCTTTATAAAGAATCAACACAAGTGGTTCATGTGTGTGCAACAAGTGTTTCAACTCACTTTTTTGGGCCATATATGATTTCTTTTTGGCCTCTTTCCTCCCATTTTCTTTCCTCTCTTTTTCTTCCCTCTCATTTTTCTTTTGTATGGCTATCTCACTCTTTTTATCACTCTTTTTTTCAGCCATCTCATTTTTGTTTTCAAAGGCCATCTCACTTTTTAGTACATTCTTTTTTTCGGCCTCATCTCTCTTCCTTTTTTTTTAAATGGTCCTCCAACACTTGCTTTGGGGACAAAGGAAGTAATACAATGGTTTCCTTCTTCAATACAAAGGAGTACTTATTCTTGTATCCATCATGTGCCACCCGCCTATCATATTGCCAAGGTCTACCCAACAAGATATGACATGCATGCATGGGTACCACATCACACAAAACCTTATCCACATACTTACCAATAGAAAAAGGCACTAGCACTTGTTTTGTTACCTTCACTTCCGCACAATCATTCAACCATTGAAGCCTATATGGTCGAGGGTGTTTTAGTGTAGGTAAACCCAATTTCTCCACCATTTCAACACTAGCCACATTAGTACAACTCCCCCCATCTATGATTAAGTTGCAAACCCTTTGATTCACAAAACACCTAGTATGGAACAAGTTCTCTCTTTGGTTAGTCTCCTCCTCCTTGACTTGGGCACTCATGATACGCCTAGTCACTAGTGCTTCACCTATAACCGACTCATATCCCTCATTAGGATCCTCTAACGCAGGCATCTCATCATCGTCACTCTCACTTTGGGACTCATATTCACCATAGTCATTTAAGATCATCACCCTTTTATTAGGACATTCACTAGAAATATGCCCTAACCCTTGACACCTAAAACATTTAACATCTCTAGATCGATTAGAAGGAGTTTCAGATTTAGCTTGTACTCCTTGCTTAGGCGCCTCTGGTTTGGTCTCAAATTTGGGCTTGGTCACCACCTTATTCTCCTCACGCTTCACCGCATTTGATCTCCAAGAAGATGATGAACCCCCAGTTTGATTGGTGCGGCCAACTCCACGCCTTTTGAGTTGTTGCTCCACTTTTATGGCCATTTGCACCATCTCGTCTAGATCCAAGTAGTGCCGGAGCTCCACTTGATCTTGAATTTCCCTGTTCAAACCACAAAGAAAACGAGCCATGGTCGCCTCACTATCCTCCTCAATATTTGCCCTAATCATGACTACCTCCATCTCCTTATAGTAGTCCTCGACACTCTTCAACCCTTGCCTCAAAGTTTGTAACCTCTTAAACATCTCCCTATAGTAGTGATTGGGCACAAACCTTTTCCTCATGACCCTCTTCATCTCATCCCAAGATTCAATAGGTCTCTCATTATACCTCCTTCTAGTGGTCACTAGTTGATCCCACCAAATGAGAGCATAATCTAAGAATTCCACCACCGCCAACCTCACCTTCTTTTTTTCGGAGTAGTGGTGACACTCAAACACAAACTCTACCCTCTTTTCCCACTCTAAATACGCCTCCGGGTCAGATTTCCCATGGAACGATGGAATTTTCATCTTAATGCTACCCATGTTACCATCTTCCCTATCCCCATCATATCTACCCCGTACGGCTCCTCTTTTTCCTCTACCGTATCCTCTACCTCTTCCATTCCTACCCCAATTTTCATTTTGACTCTCCTCATCTCCACCCAAGTCATACTCCTCATCCTCTCTACTCAAATCCTTAGGTTTAGACTTACTCCCACTAACACCAACCTCAAGCTTATCCAACCTTTCATGTAACGAATCCATTTGGGTCGACATCATCCTACTAAAATGCCCAAATAACGCCTCCATTTGAACCTTAGACAACCCTGGGTTCGAACTATCTCCTACCTCCCTCTCCATCTAATTTCAAACTTGTACCTGCAAGAAAACGTTAGTACAAACAAAATAATCCTCACCCAAATGCTCACGGTCACTCCAAAGAAATTCACTCGTCTTTTCTCAAAAAAATTTTTTTTTTTTTGCTCACAACAAATACTCACTAATCACTCCAAAGAAAATTCACTCACACTCAAGTAATGTCACTCAAGTTCGAGAGTCCTCTCAAGGTGCTCAAGCTTTGTATTTGAATTTATCAAACAATCAAGTTTAAGCTTGTGAACAAATGTGATCGACTCACTTGGACTGCGTAGAGAAGTAATTTGAAGATCAATAATAATAATTTTTTTTTTTTTGACTGTGTGAGGCAAGTGTGTATGACTCACAAAAAGGAATAGAACAAAATATCAAAAAGAAATAATTGTGGATTTTCGGAATTTTTTTTTTTTTTTTTTGCTGAGTACTACTCGAAAATCCAAAAAAAAAAAGACACCAACAAATTTCGAGAATCACAGATTCACGAAAAAATCTACGAAGAACGATAGACCAAAACAGATCTGAAAACAAACGAAGAAATAATACAGATCTGCAAATTTAATAACAAAATAACTTGCTTGAATTTCAATAAACCTAAGCTCAAATACCAAATGATGTGAATCTTTGTACGAACGAATAGCAAACACGATTAAAATCAAATCGCGCCCTCAATTCACTGACGAACAAAGAATCGTTGTTGTCCCGATCTTTTGAATCAAGTGTGTGTGTTGTGATTTTCACCTCTAAACTATGAAAAGTCTAGCAACAAATAATCACGAGATAAACAACCGAGATTATAACGAACCTTCGAAGAACAAGTCGACGACAATCCGCACAAGCACGATCGACAAACGCCACAAAGTTAAAAACTTTGATAAGTTTGATTTTTGAATAACAAAGCGAAGCTTTGAAAAGTTTGAAAGAAAACTCTAAACTTTGATAAAATATCAAATAATGAATCTGAAAAGTTCTCCAAAATTTTGTGCAACATATGTTTATATCAAAAGATAACAAAAAATATCTAGTTGCCATAATAATTAAAACTCTAACTAGGAAACTAGGATTCTTCCCGAAACTGACTCGCGCTCGGGCGGTAGAATATTACCGCTCGAGCGCCAAGGGTTCTGTACTACTCGCGCTCGGTCAGTAACCGCTCGGGCGCCGATGCTGCTGGACTCAACTTCAACTATCACTTGGATAATGTTCTTGTGATTCCAAACTCACTTCCATGCATCAAAAACCCTCCAGCACTTTGCACCTCGCTTGTAAGACCTTCTTCATTGCTCATAAGTCGTGCAACGCTTCCTTGAACTTCTTCAATCGTCCCCTCGTGATTGGTCCCTCCGGAAACTCTAAAGGGTCCCATGCTTTCCTTGGCGCCTGATTATCCGTGTTCGCATCAGTCTACAATCGGAGTGAATCTGATCCGAAGCGTCGATACCACCGAACATCTAGTTTGGCAAGTCTGCCAATGACTCTCCTATCTCAAAGGCTTGAATATAAATCTATAAACAAGACATCATCATATCAAGAGATTTGAATATAAATCTATAAACAAATCACAATCACATCAAAAGATAAACAACAATTCTAGTATGTGATTTGGTTGGGAAACTCAAACTGAATCTCATTTGAGTTGTGTCTTCCCCAAACAAAACATGAGTTATACCTTTCGTCGCACGATGTCTGTCGTTGTCGAAGTCTCGATGACGAATCTGTCACTATCAAATCTGAAATGGAAATGTTGATACATATTCTATCAATCTCTAATCTCAATCAACACATATCCAATTCAATACTTGATCTCGGTACAATTTGACGGCATAACGACGTAATTTCTCAGTACCGGTCAATCCAACTCCCACATATATCAATAATTCATAGGTCTCAACTCATAATCATCATCATAAGCATATGATAGTACTCAAAATCTGCACAAGTTAACTCTAAACATGCTGGAAAATAATAACTATAGCATACAACATCCGTTCTTCGATCCGGTTGCATTTCCACGATATCAATCATCTCAAGAACATATTATCACAAGTATATCAGCATTTCTCCAACATGTATACTTCAAAACAAGTTAAAACTTACCCAAACTTACATCCTTTTGTAGCCCATAAAGAAAGGTGCAAGGTTCTATGCTTGGATTAAAGTTTGGATGTGTAATTCTTGTACAAGCTAGCTTTAAAAGAAGAGAACTTTCCCTTTCTCTCGGTGGTCTCAGCTGTGCTAGGAGAGAAATGAAGACACACACTATATATCTTGCATGTTGAGGGGCAAGTGTCATATTTTTCAAGTAACACGCATGACCGCAGGTGCGGTAGTTCAGGAACCGCGGGTGCGCTCAAGCTTCGGCGGTTCATCCACTTTCCAAAATCGACTACCGCAGGTGCGCTACATATAAAACCGCGGGTGCGGTGACATCAACGCAGGTGCGGTTACGTTTGAACCGCGGGTGCGATGTCATTTCTGTAAATACTTTCCAACTCTCTGTCCATCAACTGCGGGTGCACTCTTTCTTGGACCGCGGGTGCGGTGACCCTACTGTAAAATGAACAATTTTTCTGTCCATGCACCGCGGGTGCGGTGCTTCACTAGGCGCGGGTGCGGTCCCTTTCTTCAAGCAACACTTCATCTTTTCATTTTATCCACATACAATCTAGGGCATTACATTTCTCCCCCTCTTAGATATTAGTTCGTCCTCGAACGTGAAATCAATTAATCAAAGTATGTAAAAACAGCAGTAAAATCAAAAACTGAATAAATACTCACATCACGAGAATAACTCGGGATATTTCTGTCTCATATCTGCTTCTGTCTCCCAAGTCGCTTCGTCGGTGCCATGACGACTCCACTGAACTTTCACTAGCGGAATAGTCTTCGTTCTGAGCTGTTTCTCTTTCCGATCAAGAATCTGTATCGGTTGTTCGACATAACTCAACGTCTGATCTAGCTCAGCTTCGTCAGGCTGAATGACATGAGAATAATCTGGCATGTATCTACGCAGCATCGATACATGAAAAACGTCATGTATCCCGGATAGAGAAGGAGAAAGAGCCAATCGATATGCTCGATCGCCAATCTTTTCAAGAATCTCATATGGACCGATGTATCTAGGAGACAACTTCCCGCGTTTGCCAAATCTGACAACGCCTCGGAAAGGTGAGATCTTTAAGAATACTCTGTCTCCCTGTTCAAATACTAACGGTCTACGTCTGATATTGGCATACTTGGCCTGTCTATCCTGTGCCGTCTTCATTCTTTTCTGAATGATCTTCACCTTCTCAGTCATTTCCCGAATCATATCAGGCCCAAGTTCTGGTACTTCAGATATATCATCCCAATATAAAGGAGATCTGCACTTCTTGCCATACAATTCCTCAAACGGTGCCATCTCTATGCTCGTTTGATAGCTGTTGTTGTACGAGAATTCACATAACGGTAGTGAATCTTGCCAACTAGTGCCAAAGTCTAGCACTACAGCCCTCAACATCTCTTCTAAAGTCTGGATAGTCCGCTCTGACTGTCCGTCTGTCTGGGGATGATAAGAAGTGCTCAGGTGCAATGTCGTACCTAAAGCCTGCTGCAGACTGTGCCAAAAGTGAGAAGTGAATCGTGGATCACGATCTGATACGATAGACTTCGGCACACCATATAATCTGACTACCTCTCTGACATACAATTCTGCCATCTGATCGTGTCGATATGTCATTCTGTATGGAATAAAACACTCTGATTTGGTCAGTCTGTCAATAATGACCCAAATCGCATCACAGCCCCGGGATGATCGAGGTAACTTCGTCACGAAATCCATGGAAATGTGATCCCATTTCCATTCAGGAATAGACAAACTCTGAAGTAAACCTCCGGGCTTCTTTCTTTCGGCCTTCACCCGTTGGCAATTTAAACACTTAGACACAAATTCGGCAATGTCTGACTTCATCTGTTTCCACCAGAACTGTGTCTTTAGATCGTTATACATCTTTCTGCCACCAGGGTGAATGCTGAACCGACTACAGTGCGCTGCTGACAATATCTGTTGTTTCAACTCTGAAACATCTGGCACTACAATACGGTTATTCACATACAGGACAAAATCACGTACATGATATTCAGACTGATGTCCTGATCTGACCATCTGAATTGACTTCTGTATATTCTGATCTGTTCTTTGAGCTTCTTTAATCCTCATAATCAAATCTGGCTCAACTTGAATCGAAGCAACTCTCAGCGGTCTACTATCTGTGTTAAATGCTAAACCAGACAAACAACAATCTTCAACTAAATTCGAAACACCTATCGTCGATAAGGATAGGGCAAAAACCTTTCGACTCAAGGCATCTGCTACTGCATTTGACTTCCCTGGATAGTACTTGATCTCGCAATCAAAATCTTTCAGTAGATCAAGCCATCTACGCTGCCTCATGTTCAACTCTGACTGAGAAAACAGATATTTCAGGCTTTTATGGTCAGAATAAATTTTAAATTTCTCACCATAAAGATAGTGACGCCAGATCTTCAAGGCAAATACGATAGCCTCCAGATCAAGATCATGAATGGGGTATCGACTCTCGTGTGACTTCAGCTGTCTAGAGGCATACGCGATCACATGACCTCGCTGCATAAGAACACATCCCAGCCCTCTGTGAGATGCATCACAATATACAACGAAAACGCCAGTACCAGAAGGAATCTTCAAGACAGGTGCACTGGTCAGCCTCTTCTTCAACTCTAGGAAGCTAGACTCGCAATCCTCCGACCACACAAATGGTTTATTCTTTTGCGTTAACTGGGTAATCGGCTTCGCAATACTGGAGAAATCTTTGATGAATCGTCTATAGTACCCTGCTAGACCCATGAAACTACGTATCTCTGGCACAGAAGTCGGTCTCGGCCAACTGATCACAGCTTCCACTTTACTTGGATCCACAGAAATACCATCTCCAGATATGATATGACCCAAGAAGACAACATGTCTCAGCCAAAACTCACACTTTGACAGTTTCGCACACAATCTTTCATTTCTCACTGTTTGCAACACAATTCTCAAATGATTGGCATGCTCATTCAAATTCTTTGAATACACCAAAATATCATCAATAAAAACAATCACAAACTCATCTAAATACCTCTGAAAGACACGGTTCATTAGTCTCATAAACACCGCTGGAGCATTCGTTAATCCAAAAGGCATGACAATAAATTCGTAATGTCCATACCTGGTTCGGAATGCTGTCTTTGGTATATCAATATCTCGTACTCGCAGCTGGTGATATCCAGATCTCAGATAGATCTTGGAATAGATAGATGATCCCTAAAACTGATCAAATAAGTCGTCGATATGAGGCAAAGGATATTTGTTCTTTATCATTTCCTTGTTCAGCTGCCTGTAATCTATACACAATCTCATAGAACCGTCTTTCTTGCACACAAATAGCACTGGTGCACCCCAAGGAGATACACTGGGTCTTATATATCCCTTGGCTAGAAGATCTTCTAGTTGTGCTTTCAATTCCTTCAACTCTATAGGCGCCATCCTATACGGAGCTCGAGATATAGGAGCGGTACCTGGAATAAGATCAATACTAAAATCTACCTCTCGGGCTGGAGGTAACCCTGGAATCTCGTCAGGAAATACATTTGCAAACTCCCGTACTACTAGCAAATCTGCCAATGTCGGGCTCGGTTTCAGTAAGTCTACTGAATAAATAAGGAACCCTTCTGCTCCTTGCTGCAACAATCTACTCATAGTCAGAGCAGATACTAAAGGAATCCGAGATCTAGAACCCTTACCATAGAATTTCCACTCCTCTGTCATTTCAGGTCTGAATCTGAAAATCTTGTGAAAACAGTCTACGGTGGCTCTGTACTTCGTCAACATGTCAATCCCGACAATACAATCAAAATCAGATAAACCAAGTACAACACATTCTAAATCGATCTCATGCCCTTCAAACTGTAGTACACAATGTCTAACTGAAGTCACAGATATCAGACCACTTCCCAACGGAGAAGAAATAGACACTACAGTAGACAATGACTCTACAGGCAATGCATATGTCAATGCAAAACGTTCTGATATGAATGTATGTGATGCACCTGTATCTATCAATACATATGCAGGATAACCGCAAAGAAAACAGTTACCTGCAATCACATCGTCTGGTGCACCTTGGGCTTGCTCTTCCGTCAATGCAAATACCTGAGCTTGTTGTCTGGGAGGTTGGCTCACTGTCTGGCCACCTCTGGCTCTAGGCTGGGACTGTGTAGGCATGGGCTGGAAGGAATGGACAGACGAAGCTTGCCTCTCAGGCTGAGTCACTGATGCTGATGACCCTGCACTCTGAAATCTCTGGGCACCTCTCTGGGGAAAAACTCTGGCAAAATGTCCCTGTTGCTTACATATGTTACATCTGCCCATCACTCCCTGACACTGCTCTGTGGCATGTCGGCCTCCACAAGTAGTACAATATACACCTGTCACATCTGTACTCTGGCCAGGACCTCTCTGTCTTGACCCACTGGAGCTCGATGAACTGCGCCCTGCTCTCTTGAACTGCTTACCCTTAGCCTTCAAAGAATCTTTCTTCCCACTACCACTGATTCCACTATCAAATCGAGGAGGAGGTGGTGGAAATTGTGTGGCGAACGTTGGCGGTCTCTGACCCTGAACACTATAGGAAGCTCCTCGCTGCCTAATCAAGCCAGCTTCTGCTCCCTTCGTTCGATTCAGCGCCTCAGAAAAAGTGTTGGGTCGCCTCGTGTTCACTAAAGTGAAAATATCCGGATTCAAACCATTTATGAATTGATCGGCCACTGCCTCATCATTCCCTGCTACGTGAGGTGCAAATCGAAGTAAGGACAAGAATTTGGCAACATACTCCTCTATGTTCCATTGCCCCTGTCTCAAGTTGGCGAACTCGGCCCCTTTGTCTTTTCGATACGACACTGGAAAGAAACGTTGATAAAATTCATCTTTAAAGACTTTCCAAGTAATATCAATACCTTGATGTTCTAAGGCTCGTTTCGCCGTTAGCCACCAACTCTTGGCCACTTCTTGCAATTGATGCCCAACCAGCTTCACTCTACGTTCATCTGTATAGGCAAGTGATTCAAATAACATCTCTATATCATCCAACCAGCTTTCGCAATCCATTGCATTTTCTGTGCCCTTCAAGGTAGGTGGATGGAATGATTGAAATCTCTTCAACAAAGTCTCCATCGGTGTCGCAGTAACGTCCATCAGAGTACCTGACGTACTACCTTGTTCCGGCACTTGACCTGCAGCTGGTTGTGGTATTCTTCTAGGCGGCATATCTGATTATCAAACAGATTAGGATACGATCTATACAATCTGTCTCACCCTCCTCTGATCATATACCTCTGATCCAGAATCGGTTCAGATTCAGTCTTTACAAGTACATGCTGTAAATCAACTCAGATACAATACAACATATAATAGGGAAGGCATTAAATCATGCTAGCACATCAAAAGCAAGGAAGAAGACTCAATCTACCCCGCTCATTCTATTCTATCTCAGTCTACAGAACCTACTGCTCTGATACCACCTGTTATGAGGACCCGGGCTCTAACTCAATTCTTTTCGGGATTAATCGGATCCTCGTTCAAAAATACGGGTCAAAATTTTGCTTTTAACATTAAATCAAATGTTTATAACTCAAGCACAAGATAATTCTTTATTTTATTTTAATAACCATAATTACATGTCTTGTTCTAATACATTCATACAAACTAGTGTTCAATCCCAACCATAATCAAAATATAATACATGTCTAGTAAAAGAAACCACTAGTAATCTGCTGCGCCCGAAGTCACCACGCTATCTCGATCTCTCATCTCTGTCGTGACCCTGATCCTGCCTCACCTGTTGTTATGCACACATACAGACATAACAACAGCCGGAAACTCCGATGAGAACAAATCCCAGTATAAAACATGCTGATACGAAATCATAAATCATGCATGAAAGCAATAACAATGGCTCCATAGTCTATGAAACCGATCTATCTAAACAAGCAAATCAAATCAAATCATGTCTTGACTCGAATCGACTCTACTCTAGGGATCCCGGTGTGAATAAGACGTCACTGTCTGTCGCCTACCCTCCCAATCGGGGTAACTGTACGTCTTATTCCTAGACTTCGGTCATATCTGTATCGAATGTCTACAATCGGAGTGAATCTGATCCGAAGCGTCGATACCACCGAACATCTAGTTTGGCAAGTCTGCCAATGACTCTCCTATCTCAAAGGCTTGAATATAAATCTATAAAAAAGACATCATCCTATCAAGAGATTTGAATATAAATCTATAAACAAATCACAATCACATCAAAAGATAAACAACAATTCTAGTATGTGATTTGGTTGGGAAACTCAA
This sequence comes from Primulina tabacum, assembly GCF_025594145.1. Taxonomy (NCBI): domain Eukaryota; kingdom Viridiplantae; phylum Streptophyta; class Magnoliopsida; order Lamiales; family Gesneriaceae; genus Primulina; species Primulina tabacum. The sequence continues at coordinate 26,092,116 of NC_134561.1, read as the reverse complement.
ACTGAATCTCATTTGAGTTGTGTCTTCCCCAAACAAAACATGAGTTATACCTTTCGTCGCACGATGTCTGTCGATGTCGAAGTCTCGATGACGAATCTGTCACTATCAAATCTGAAATGGAAATGTTGATACATATTCTATCAATCTCTAATCTCAATCAACACATATCCAATTCAATACTTGATCTCGGTACAATTTGACGGCATAACGACGTAATTTCTCAATACCGGTCAATCCAACTCCCACATATATCAATAATTCATAGGTCTCAACTCATAATCATCTTCATAAGCATATGATAGTACTCAAAATCTGCACAAGTTAACTCTAAACATGCTGGAAAATAATAACTATAGCATACAACATCCGTTCTTCGATCCGGTTGCATTTCCACGATATCAATCATCTCAAGAACATATTATCACAAGTATATCAGCATTTCTCCAACATGTATACTTCAAAACATGTTAAAACTTACCCAAACTTACATCTTTTTGTAGCCCTTAAAGAAAGGAGCAAGGTTCTATGCTTGGATTAAAGTTTGGATGTGTAATTCTTGTACAAACTAGCTTTAAAAGAAGAGAACTTTCCCTTTCTCTCGGTGGTCTCAGCTGTGCTAGGAGAGAAATGAAGACACACACTATATATATCTTGCATGTTGAGGGGCAAGTGTCATATTTTTCAAGTAACACACATGACCGCGGGTGCGGTAGTTCAGGAACCGCGGGTGCGCTCAAGCTTCGGCGGTTCATCAACTTTCCAAAATCGACGACCGCGGGTGCGCTACATATAAAACCGCGGGTGCGGTGACATCAATGCAGGTGCGGTTACGTTTTCGAAGGAAAGACGAGAACTTGGCAACATAATCCTCTATGTTCCATTGCCCCTGTCTCAAGTTGGCGAACTCTGCCCCTTTGTCTTTTCGGTATGACACTGGAAAGAAACGTTGATAAAATTCATCTTTAAAGACTTTCCAAGTAATATCAATACCTCGATGTTCTAAGGCTCGTTTCGCCGTTAGCCACCAACTCTTGGCCACCTCTTGCAATTGATGCCCAACCAGCTTCACTCTACATTCATCTGTATAGGCAAGTGATTCAAATAACATCTCTATATCATCCAATCAGCTTTCGCAATCCACTGCATTTTCTGTGCCCTTCAAGGTAGGTGGATGGAATGATTGAAATCTCTTCAACAAAGTCTCCATCGGTGTCGCAGTAACGTCCATCAGAGTACCTGACGTACTACCTTGTTCCGGCACTTGACCTGCAGCTGGTTGTGGTATTCTTCTAGGCGGCATATCTGATTATCAAACAGATTAGGATACGATCTATACAATCTGTCTCACCCTCCTCTGATCATATACCTCTGATCCAGAATCGGTTCTGATTCAGTCTTTACAAATATATGCTGTAAATCAACTCAGATACAGTACAACATATAATAGGGAAAGCATTAAATCATGCTAGCACGTCAAAAGCAAGGAAGAAGACTCGATCTACCCCGCTCATTCTATTCTATCTCAGTCTACAGAACCTACTGCTCTGATACCACCTGTTGTGGGGACCCGGGCTCTAACTCAATTCTTTTCGGGATTAATCGGATCCTTGTTCAAAATTACGGGTCAAAATTTTGCTTTTAACATTAAATCAAATGTTTACAACTCAAGCACAAGATAATTCTATATTCATTTCATTACAAAAAACATAATATACATGCCTCGTTTTATTCATATTCTATAAACCAGTAATTAAATATAGTACATATCAAAAGTACAACTACTAGTTCATCTGCTACGCCCGTGATCACCACGCTATGTTCATCTCTCATCTCTGTCGCGACCTTGATCATGCCCCACCTGTTGTTATGCACACATACAGACATAACAACAGCCGGAAACTCCGGTGAGAACAAATCCCAGTATAAACCATGTATACATGCTTATACATAATCATAAATCATGAATCGAAGCAATAATAATTGGCTCCATAGTCTATGAAACCAATCTATATAAACATGCAATTCAAATCAAATCATGTCTTGACTCGACTCGACTCTACTCTAGGGATCCCTGTGTGAATAAGACGTCACTGTCTGTCACCTACCCTCCCAATCGGTGTAACTGTACGTCTTATTCCTACACTTCGGTCATGTCTGTATCGAATGTCTACAATCGGAGTGAATCCGATCCGAAGCGTCGATACCACCGAACATCTAGTTTGGCAAGTCTGCCAATGACTCTCCTATCTCAAAGGCTTGAATATAAATCTATAAACAAGACATCATCCTATCAAGAGATTTGAATATAAATCTATAAACAAATCAAATTCATATCAAAAAATAAACAACAAGTCTAGTATGTGATTTGGTTGGGAAACTCAAATTGAATCTCATTTGAGTTGTGTCTTCCCCAAACAAAACATGAATTATACCTTTCGTCGAACAATCTGTCGTAGTCGAAGTCTCGAAGACGAATCTGTCAATATCAAATCTGAAATGGAAATGTTGATACATATTATATCAATCTCTAATCTCAATCAACACATATCCAATTCAATACTTGACCTCGGTATCATTTGACGGCATAACGACGTAATTTCTCAATACCGGTCAATATAACTCCCACATATATCAATAATTCATAGGTCTCAACTCATAATCATCATCATAAGCATATGATAGTACTCAAAATCTTCACAAGTTAACTCTAAACATGCTGGAAAATAGTTACAATAGCATACAACGTCCGTTCTTCGATCCGGTTGTGTATATACTATGCTTAATATGTCAAGAACACGATATAACTATCATATTATAATTCTTTCAACATATGGAATCTAAATCATGCTGAAATTTAACCAAACTTACATCCTTAGATAGCTCTTGATACAAGGAACACAAATCTATGCTTGTATTGAAGTTTGGATGAGTATATTTTGCACAACTTCAAGTATAAATGAAAGAAACCTTTCACTTCTTTTGGAATAGCTATCGATTCTCTCCAGCAAGTCTGAAAAAAAGAATGACTCAGCCCAAGTATATATATATATATGCCATGTGTCAACATAAGAATAAAGGGTGGCTTTCTCGCACAGGGTACCGCGGGTGCGCTTCTCCCGGACCGCGGGTGCGCCTAACTCTCGGCAACCCTATCAATATCCTAGCAGCGCCGACCGCGGGTGCGGTCTGGTTTGCACCGCGGGTGCGGTAGTACTACTGTAGCAGCACCGCGGGTGCGCTGCTTCTGGACCGCGGGTGCTGTGACCCTACTGTAAAAATGGCCAACTTTCTACCTATCCACCACGGGTGCGGTGCTTCTTTAGGCGTGGGTGCGGTCTCTTTCTTCAAGCAACACTTCATCTTTTCATTTTATCCATATACAATCTAGGGCATTACAATACAGATATCAAAGGAATTCTAGATCTAGATTCCTTACCGTGGAATTTCTACTCATCAGCCTTATCTGGTCTGAATCTTATATTTTTCTGGAAGGAATCTACAATAGTTCTGTACTTGTTCAGCATATTAATATCAATAATGCGGTCAAATCAGAAACACAAGTACATCATAATCTAACTCAATCTCATTCTCATCTTACTGTAGTATACAATATTTCACAGAAATCTCTGATATCAATCTTTCTTTCCCAAAAGTAAGGGAATCAATACTACAGTACCAACAGACTCAACAGATACAGCATATCTCAATGCAACTCAGTCAAAGATAATCGTAGGGAATGCATTAGTATATATCAATACCTATGCAATATAATCATAAAAGAACAGTACCTGCCCACTATATCATCAGGTGTGTCTTGTGTCTGTTCCTCGGTCTTCTGCTCCCTAAAATCTTGGGGAACTTCTCTGAGGACAAACTCTAGCAAAGTGTCCCGACTGTCTACAAATATGGCAACTACCTGTCACTCCCTGGCATTGCTCTGTGGGATGTCTCCCTCCGCAAGTTCTGCAATATACTCCAGTATAACTCGGGCTGGAACCACTGGAGCTAGATGAACCACTCAGTCCGCTCCCTAACTTCTTAAACTGTTTCTTTCGAGATTTCAGCAATTCTTGCTTTCCACTCGTACTGCCTTTATCAAATTTAAGAGGGAGTTGTTGTGTTTGGAGTGGAATCACATCCAATCTTTCTCGTTGTTGAATCAGACTCACCTCAGCTCTCTTTGACCTACTCAAAGTATCAGCAAAATGATAAGGTCGCTGCATATTTATCAATGCAACTATCTCTGAATTCAATCCTTTGATGAACTGTTCAGCTACAGCTTCATCATTTCCAGCTATCTGAGGAACAAAACGCAGTAGAGTAGAGAATTTAGCAACATATTCTTCAATATTCAGTTGGCCTTGTCTCAAATTCTCAAACTCTACTCTTTTATCTTCCCGGTACGAAACTGAGAAAAATCTTCGATAGAATTCAGCTTTGAAGACTTCCCACGTGATCACAGTACCACGTTGTTCTAATATTCCTTTGATTATAATCCACCAACTTCTGGCAGCCTCTCGTAACTGGTGGAATACTAGTTTAATTCTCTGTTCATCTGAATACTTAAGCAAATCAAACAACAGTTCTATGTCATCTAACCAATTCTGACACCCTTCAGACATCTCAGTACCCCTCAAAATCGGCGGTTGAAACGACTGAAATTTCTTCAACTGTATTTCCATCGGAGTTTCTGATATATGTATCTGTTCAACCGAAGTACTGCCCCGTTCTGGAATTCTTCTAGGAGGTATATCTGATTATCAAAACCATTAGTAACCCAAATACTACAAACATGTTCCATTCTTTCTCGGATCATCTTACTGCTGATCATGAATCAGATATGATTCATACTCAATAATACATAATACCAACTCAAATCGGATAATCAGGTAAACATGTATTTCAAAGCAGTAAATCATAGTATCATGCTAGCATGCATAATGTAAATCAACATTAAAATAAATCTCATGCTAGCAATCACATGCAAGGAAAGAAAACTCAATCTACCCCGCTCATTCTCTTCTATCTCAATCTAAAGGATCTATCGCTCTGATACCACCTGTTGTGGGGACCTGGACGCTAATCATCTTCTTAATCATCTTTGGGATTTAATTATCAATTAAGATAACCAGGGTCTAAAAATTTTTCTTTTTAAAAACGTAAGTGCGGAACGTAATGGAATTTAACTAATATACATCTCAGTATAAAAGTACAATAATGTACAACAATTATTCAAACTAATCTAAGGTTCAACTACTAAATTCCAAGTATTAAACCAAGTCTACAAAAGTCCGGAATCACCACTCTACACTCGTCTTCTGTCATCATCTTCTTGACCCCGATCCTGCCCCACCTGTTGTCATGCACACATACAAAACAAGACAACAGCCGGATACTCCGGTGAGAATAAATCACAGTATAAAACATGTATACATGCATATACACAATATAAATCATAAAGCATACTATCATGCATAAAATCAATAGCAATAGGTTTCATAGTTTATGTAACTAAATCAATATAAGCATGCAGTAACAATGGTTTCATAATCTCTGAAACCAAAATAAAATAAGCACGCAACTCAATTCAATTCATATCTTGACTCAACTCAACTCTAACTCTAGGGATCCCGGTGTGAATAAGATGTAACTGATCTCCCACCTACTCTCCCAATCGTGGTGGCGTTACATCTTATTCCTAAACTTCGGTCTGGTCTGTATCGAAATCTACAATCGGAGTGAATCTGATCCGAAGCATCGATATCACCGAAAGTTTAGAAAATTGGCGTATTTACCAATGATACTCCTATCTCAGTACATATATATAAATCAATATAAAGTACAAACAGAACAAGTATGTGATTTTGTTGGGAAACTCAAAATTGAATCTTATTTGAGTTGTGTCTTCCCCAAACAAAACATGAATTATACCTTTGTCTTCCCGGTCTGACGAAGACGAAGTCTTGTATTCCAATCTGTCCATACCCAGTCTGGCAATGAAAATCATATAAATACAATATCAGTATATAATTCGATTCAAAACCTGTTCTGATCAATACTCAAATCAGTATATAATCTGATCCATATCTGAACAAAGTACAATCTAATTCAAATCAACGATATCATCGAAATCATTACTGAATCTGATCACTCTAAATCAACTGATGTTTCGACGGCATAACAATACAATTTCGATATCCCCGTCAATCTCAACATCACAGATATAATATCAAAATTCATAATCAGTATCAGTACAATTCATAATCTCAATATCTGTACACTTAAGATCAGTAACAACACAACTCTGATATCAAATCCCAATCAATATCTTTCGAAAATCATAACAATTGTATAAACAGTCTATTCTTTAATCTGACTTCAGTTATACAATGCCTACTGTAGCAGAAACACCATATCTGATTCATATTCAATTCTGACAATATCATAAATTCAAATCATGTCTAGACGTAACAAAACTTACGTCCAGTTGTAGCCTGCGTTGATAGGAACACAGTACTGAAGTCGGATTTAAAATCTGACGGACGGATTTCTCGTAAATCACAAATCTTCACACGTAAGGAACTTGAAGCTTCTTCCCTCGTTCTCCTTCTTTCTTTTTGCTTCAGAGGAGACTAAGTTTGTTCCTTATATATACATATATATACACGTTGCATTCAAGAGACCAAGTGGCATTTTTCCATTCTGCATGCCGCGCGCATATGCGCGCACAAAGTCGCCCATATGCGCCGGAGGTTCGGCCCGGCACCTTCCGCATTTATCTTTTCGCGCATATGCGCGAGATGTTCTTTCTTGCACATCCCTTCCATCGCGCATATGCGCGCCTTCCGCCGCGCATGTGCGCCGAACTCTCTGGACGTTCCGCGCATGTGCGCGCATTCAAGCCGCGCATATGCGCCCAAGGTTCTGGACGTTCCGCACATGTGCGGGCATTCAAGCCGCGCATGTGCGCGCATGGTTCAGTCTTCCTCGCGCATGTGCGCCCATACATGTCGCGCATGTGCGTGGGGACTTTTCTTGCACAAATTGTCAAATCTTCTTTAGGCTCTCCCGGTTTGATTCTTTCCGTCTATAAACACGTCTCCATTATGAATAAATCATTTCAGATTAATCTCCGATTACAGTAATAAAATCTCGGCCCTTACATTTCTCCCCCTCTTAGATCTGAGTTCGTCCTCGAACTCGCAAGTGATCAATTCAGACATATCATAAGAAATGTATACAGAGTTTAAATCAGAAACTCATCTCAATGAATCCATTCTGAAATCTCAATTTCATGACAAATTCTGTCTTTCAGATAGTCTCTTTGATGCCCTGTCAACTTACTGTATTTTCAATAATAGAATAGTTTTCATTCTGAAATATCTTTCTTGTACGGATCTGTGATTCTAAATTGGAATAATAATTCAAGAGCATCATATCATAATACCCTTCGAAATAACTCTGACAGAATCAATCTCACAATACTGGCTATACAACATCCGTATATACCAATCAACAGCTCATACCAAATCAATATCATCAGCTGTTATCAGATCTGTTTATCCCAGTCCAGGATTTACTCAATCTCGGCTTCAAATACCAACAGTCATCGTCCGACTTTGGCATATTAAGTCTATCTGGTCTGAGCTATCTTCATTCTCTTCTGAATTAGCTACATTTTCTTTGTCATACCTCTGACCGTATCAGATCCTATCTCAGGTATCTCCGAGATATTATTCTTATACCAAAGAAATCTGCAGTACTCACTGTACAATGTATCGTCTGTAACTATTTCATTATCCATCTGGTTATCTGATAACTATTATCGTACAATAATTCACACAGCGACAATATGTCATATCAACTAGTGCTAACATCCAGCACTACAACTCCATAAATATCTTTTAATATCTGGATAGTACGCTCTGGCTATCTGTCAGTCGGTGGATAATATATGAATGATTCATGGTATGTTCTGCCACAATTACAAACTCAATCAAAATTCACAATCTGATATAATCTATTTCAACATTCTGATCAATCTGACCATTTCTTTGACACCGATCTTTGTCATCTGGTCATGTTTGTACGTCATCTTGTACAAACTAATAGATATAGATTGAACAATCTCACTACGAAATTCATCGAATTATACTCCCCATGTCTAGTAAAAAATATACCAATTCTGTAATAACTCTTCTGATTTCTATCTTTCTATCTTCATTTATTGGCGATTCAGACATTTCAGTACAAATTCTGCCAACATTTCAGTACAAATTCTGTCACCACTAATATAATCTGTCTATGTCAAAACTATCTGTTCGAATATCATACATTCTCAGTCACCAAAATGAAAACTGAATCCACTATGGTGTGTTTTTGACACTATCTGTCATTTCAGATTCGAACTATTTTGTACATACAAATCAATTAATAATATAAAAAATACATACCTACCTGGTATTCGGTTCTGACTATCGATATCAAATTCTGTCGTGCAATTCTGAAACATTTGACATCACAAGATAATTATTCTCATATAGTAAAAATCACATATCTGCCACTCTGATCGATGTTCTACTCTGATTATCGAATTTAAGTTCTGAACATTCTGGTTTTGTGGGGACACAGGCTCTAACTCAGTTCTTTTCGGGATTAATCGGATCAATGTTAAAATATACGGGTCAAAATTTTGCTTTTAACATTACTCACATGTTTATAACTTAAGCAAAAGATAGTTCTATATTTATTTCATTACAACAAACATAATATACATGTCTTGTTTTGTCCATATTCTACAAACCAGTATTTAAGTACAACTACTAGTTCTTCTGCTACGCCCGTGATCACCACGCTATGTCCATCTCTCATCTCTGTCCGACCCTGATCCTGCCCCACCTGTTGTTATGCACACATACAGACATAACAACAGCCGGAAACTCCGGTGAGAACAAATCCCAGTATAAAACATGTATACATACTGATACATAATCATAAATCATGAATCAAAGCAATAATAATGGGCTCCATAATCTATGAAACCAATCTATATAAATATGCAATTCAAATCAAATCATGTCTTGATTTAACTCGACTCTACTCTAGGGATCCCGATGTGAATAAGACGTCACTGTCTGTCACCTACCCTCCCAATCGGGGTAACTGTACGTCTTATTCCTAGACTTCGGCCATGTCTATATCGAGTGTCTACAATCGGGGTGAATCTGATCCGAAGCGTCGATACCACCGAACATCTAGTTTGGCAAGTCTGCCAATGACTCTCCTATCTCAATGCTTGAATATAAATCTATAAACAAGACATAATAATAGTCAAAGATAAATAGCAAATCTAGTATGTGACTTAGGGAAACTCCAATCAAGTCTGATTCGAGTCGTATCTTCCGAATTCACATGAATTATACCTTTCTTGTCGTTGGAATAATTCGAAGTCTCGAAGTAGGGATATCGAACATCCTCTTGTAGCCTTTGAAGTGAGGAACAAGATTCTAAGCTTGGATTAACTTTTGGATGAGTAATTCTTACACAACCAAATGATAAAGATGGATGGAAAGGCTTGAAGAAACTCTATCTATCGTTGCTGGTCTGCTGGAATGAAGAAGAAGTGAGTCATGCTCAACTTATATATACCTTAGGCCATGTGTCAACATAAAATTCAAAGGTGGATTTCTCGCATCAAGCACCGCGGGTGCGCTCCGTCTAGACCGCGGGTGCGCTTAAGCTTCGGCAGTCCATTCATTTTCCAAAATCGACGACCGCGGGTGCGCTACATAAAAGACCGCGGTTGCGGTAACATTAACGCAGGTGCGGTTACGTTTGAACCGAGGGTGCGGTGTCATTTCTGTAAATAATTTCCAACTCTCTGTCCATCAACCGCGGGTGCACTCTTTCTTGGACCGCGGGTGCGGTGGCCCTACTGTAAAATGGCCATCTTTCTGACCATGCACCGCGGGTGCGGTATCAAAAGGGGCGCGGGTGCGGTCTTCTTCTTCAAGCAACACTTCATCTTTTTATTTATCGCCTCTCATTACATGTCATGCATACTCATATCTTCCGAATATCACATCAATGAAGACTAATAAATCTCAAGCCTTACAGGTTTAATCTTTAAACTGCCCAAATTCTCGAATTCAGCTCTGATTCGGTTTGAATAATCTATATCAAATATTTATCTAGAAGCTAACAATTCCCAAGCAGTTCAAAACATAATTGGATAAGATAATCTGCCAACTCAGACAAAAATAAATTCTGACATTTCTGAAATTTCTGATCTTTCTGATATCGGTATCATTCTCAGTCACTGATCACAATCTCAACTGTGTCAAAATCAATCGGTATATTAACTTCAAATATCGCATACTCTGAACAAAATCTATTTCGAGCAGGATTTATATCTGAATAATTTCTTTATACAATAATCACGGTTCTCAGAGTATTCAATACAATCTTCAGATATTCGATTCAATCAATCAGATGCTGCAAATATATCAAAATATCATAGATACAACGAGCCTGAAATCATCAGAATATCTCTGAACATACTGAAACATGCCACAGAGAAACACTAAATCAAATGTAACTCCTGGCCAGTACTCTTCTACTGATCTTTCAATTCTTTCAATTTATTCAGTGACATTCTGTACATTCAATATCATTCTGTACTGAATTCTAAAACACAAACAGTACCTGGTATCAATTCAATTCTGAAATCTATCTTCCTGATATAAAGCAAATCCAAAATCTTATCTAGGAAGACGTCAACCAACTCGTACATCACTTGGCAAATCTGCCAATACTAGGCTCGATTTCAGCATGTCTAGTGAATGCATAAGGATACCATCTGCTCCTTTCCGTATCAATCGAGTCATAAACAATACAGATATCAAAGGAATTCTAGATCTAGAATCCTTAACGTGGAATTTCTACTCATCAGCCTTATCTGGTCTGAATCTTATATTTTTCTGGAAGGAATCTACAACAGTTCTGTACTTGTTCAGCATATTAATATCAATAATGCGGTCAAATCAGAAACACAAGTACATCATAATCTAACTCAATCTCATTCTCATCTTACTGTAGTATACAATATTTCACAGAAATCTCTGATATCAATCTTTCTTTCCCAAAAAGTAAGGGAATCAATACTACAGTACCAACAGACTCAACAGATACAGCATATCTCAATGCAACTCAGTCAAAGATAATCGTAGGGAATGCATTAGTATATATCAATACCTATGCAATATAATCATAAAAGAACAGTACCTGCCACTATATCATCAGGTGTGTCTTGTATCTGTTCCTCGGTCTTCTGCTCCCTAAAATCTTGGGGAACTTCTCTGAGGACAAACTCTAGCAAAGTGTCCCGACTGTCTACAAATATGGCAACTACCAGTCACTCCCTGGCATTGCTCTGTGGGATGTCTCCCTCCGCAAGTTCTGCAATATACTCCAGTATAACTCGGGCTGGAACCGCTGGAGCTAGATGAACCACTCAGTCCGCTCCCTAACTTCTTAAACTGTTTCTTTCGAGCTTTAAGCAATTCTTGCTTTCCACTCGTACTGCCTTTATCAAATTTAAGAGGGAGTTGTTGTGTTTGGAGTGGAATCACATCCAATCTTTCTCGTTGTTGAATCAGACTCACCTCAGCTCTCTTTGCCCTACTTAAAGTATCAGCAAAATGATAAGGTCGCTGCATATTTATCAATGCAACTATCTCTGAATTCAATCCTTTGATGAACTGTTCAGCTACAGCTTTATCATTTCCAGCTATCTGAGGAACAAAACGCAGTAGAGTAGAGAATTTAGCAACATATTCTTCAATATTCAGTTGGCCTTGTCTCAAATTCTCAAACTCTACTCTTTTATCTTCCCGGTACGAAACTGAGAAAAATCTTCGATAGAATTCAGCTTTGAAGACTTCCCACGTGATCACAGTACCACGTTGTTCTAATATTCCTTTGATTATAATCCACCAACTTCTGGCAGCCTCTCGTAACTGGTGGAATACCAGTTTAATTCTCTGTTCATCTGAATACTTAAGCAAATCAAACAACAGTTCTTTGTAATCTAACCAATTCTGACACCCTTCAGACATCTCAGTACCCCTCAAAATCGGCGGTTGAAACGACTGAAATTTCTTCAACTGTATTTCCATCGGAGTTTCTGATATATGTATCTGTTCAACCGAAGTACTGCCCCGTTCTGGAATTCTTCTAGGAGGTATATCTGATTATCAAAACCATTAGTAACCCAAATACTACAAACCTGTTCCATTCTTTCTCGGATCATCTTACTGCTGATCATGAATCAGATCTGATTCATACTCAATAATACATAATACCAACTCAAATCGGATAATCAGGTAAACATGTATTTCAAAGCAGTAAATCATAGTATCATGCTAGCATGCATAATGTAAATCAACATTAAAATAAATCTCATGCTAGCAATCACATGCAAGGAAAGAAAACTCAATCTACCCCGCTCATTCTCTTCTATCTCAATCTAAAGGATCTATCGCTCTGATACCACCTGTTGTGGGGAACCGGACGCTAATCATCTTCTTAATCATCTTTGGGATTTAATTATCAATTAAGATAACCAGGGTCTAAAAATTTTTCTTTTTAAAAACGTAAGTGCGGAACGTAATGGAATTTAACTAATATACATCCCAGTATAAAAGTACAATAATGAACAACAATTATTCAAACTAATCTAAGGTTCAACTACTAAATTCCAAGTATTAAACCAAGTCTACAATAAGTCCGGAATCACCACTCTAAACTCGTCTTCTCTCATCATCTTCTTGACCCCGATCCTGCCGCATCTGTTGTCATGCACACATACAAAACAAGACAACAGCCGGATACTCCGGTGAGAATAAATCCCAGTATAAAACATGTTTACATGCATATACACAATATAAATCATAAAGCATACTATCATGCATAAAATCAATAGCAATAGGTTTCATAGTTTATGAAACTAAATCAAGATAAGCATGCAGTAACAATGGGTTTCATAATCTCTGAAACCAAAATAAAATAAGCACGCAACTCAATTCACTTCATATCTTGACTCAATTCAACTATAACTCTAGGGATCCCGGTGTGAATAAGATGTAACAGATCTCCCACCTACTCTCCCAATCGCAGTGGCGTTACATCTTATTCCCAAACTTCGGTCTGGTCTGTATCGAAATCTACAATCGGAGTGAATCTGATCCGAAGCATCGATATCACCGAACGTTTAAAAAATTGGCGTATCTACCAATGATACTCCTATCTCAGTACATATATATAAATCAATATAAAGTACAAACAGAACAAGTATGTGATTTTGTTGGGAAACTAAAATTGAATCTTATTTGAGTTGTGTCTTTCCCAAACAAAACATGAATTTTACCTTTGTCTTCCCGGTCTGACGAAGACGAAGTCTTGTATTCCAATCTGTCCATACCTAGTCTAGCAATGAAAATCATATAAATACAATATCAGTATATAATTCGATTCAAAACCTGTTCTGATCAATACTCAAATCAGTATATAATCTGATCCATATCTGAACAAGGTACAATCTAATTCATATCAACGATATCATCGAAATGATTACTGAATCTGATCACTCTAAATCAACTGATGTTTCGACGGCATAACAATACAGTTTCGATATCCCCGTCAATCTCAACATCAAAGATATAATATCAGAATTCATAATCAGTATCAGTACAATTCATAATCTCAATATCTGTACACTTAAGATCAGTAACAACACAACTCTGATATCAAATCCCAATCAATATCTTTCGAAAATCATAACAATTGTATAAACAGTCTATTCTTTAATCTGACTTCAGTAATACAATGCCTACTGTAGCAGAAACACCATATCTGATTCATATTCAATTCTCACAATATTATAAATTCAAATCATGTCTAGACGTAACAAAACTTACGTCCAGTTGTAGCCTGCGTTGATAGGAACACAGTACTGAAGTCGGATTTAAAATCTGACGGACGGATTTCTCGTAAATCACAAATCTTCACACGTAAGGAACTTGGAGCTTCTTCCCTCGTTCTCCTTCTTTCTTTTTGCATCAGAGGAGACTAAGTTTGTTCCTTATATATACATATATATACACGTTGCATTCAAGAGACCAAGTGGCATTTTTCCATTCTGCATGCCGCGCGCATTCGCACATATGCGCCGGAGGTTCAGCCCGGCACCTTCCGCATTTATCTTCTCGCGCATATGCGCGACATATCTCGCGCATATGCCCGAGATGTTCTGTCTCGCACATCCCTTCCATCGCGCATATGCGCGCCTTCCGCCGCGCATGTGCGCCGAACTCTCTGGATGTTCCGCGCATGTGCGCGGATTCAAGCCGCGCATATGCGCCCAAGGTTCTGGACATTCCGCGCATGTGCGGGCATTCAAGCCGCGCATGTGCGCGCATGGTTCTTTCTTCCTCGCGCATGTGCGCCCATACATGTCGCGCATGTGCGCGGGGACTTTTCTTGCACAAATTGTCAAATCTTCTTTCGGCTCTCCCGGTCTGATCCTTTCCGTCTATAAACACCTCTCCATTATGAATAATTCATTTCAGATTAATCTCAGATTACAGTGATAAAATCTCGGGCCTTACAGTTGAGCAAAAGAAACAACTTGCACATCATTTAAGAACTCACCCTCCACAGCACAACACTCAATACTCGCATGAGACACAATTGGAGTATCAACATTCAAATCATCCACAAGTTTTGCAAAGTTGGAAGCGGAATCCTCATTCGGACAATGATGAAAATCATGTCCTATATAAGGCTCGAGATTTATTAGTCTTCATTGATGTGATATTCGGAAGATATGAGTATGCATGACATGTAATGAGAGGCACTGAGTGAGATTATGAAGTGGTGCATGAAATATATACCGCACCCGCGGTAAGGAAAGGACCGCACCCGCGGTTATGGTTCATGAAATATGGAAGAGTTACAGTAGCATGAGCGCACCCGCGCCTAGAGAAGCACCGCACCCGCGGTGCATGGACAGAAAGTTGAATAGAATTACAGTAGCAACATCGCACCCGCGGTTCCAGAGGCAGCGCACCCGCGGTGTTGCTACAGTGAGGGCAGCGCACCCGCGTTACAGGACTGAGCGCACCCGCGGTCGAAGCTTTCGGAAGAGTTGATGTATATCATTACACTGAGCGCACCCGCGGTTATAGAATAAGCGCACCCGCGGTGCGACGTGCAACATGAAAAATAAGCCACGTTTCCTGGTGTTGCATGCAGTATATATATAAGAATTGCACGCCTTTCCTTCACAAAATTCAGAAAAGGGTCGAAGCTTTGAGAGAAAAATCCTTACGCCTTTGTAGGTTTGTGATTGTGAAATATCAGCCCATTAGAATTTTAATCCGATTTCAGTACTGTGTTCCTATCGATGTAGGCTACAACTGGACGTAAGTTTTGTTACATTTAGACATGATTTGAATTTATGATATCGTCAGAATTGAATACGAATCAGATATGATGTTTATGCTACAGTAGACATTGTATAATTGAAGTCAGATTAAAGAATAGATTGGTTATGCAATTGTTATGAAATTCGAAAGATATTGATTGAGATTTGAAATCAGAGTAGTGTTATTACTGATTTTGAATATACCGATATTGAAATTATGAGTTGTACTGATACTGGTTACGAATTCTGGTATTATATATGTGATGTTGAGATAGACGGGGTTATCGTGACTGTATTATTATGCCGTCGAAACATCAGTAGATTGATATTGATCAGAGTCAGTAATGATTTCGATTGTATCATGATATCATTGATATGAATTAGATTGTACCTTGTTCAGATATGGATCAGATTATATACCGATTTGAGTATTGATCAGAACAGGTCTTGAATTGAGTTATATACTGATATGGTATTTATATGATTGTCATTATCAGATTTGGATATGGACAGATTGGAATACAAGACTTCGTCTTCATTAGACCGAGAAGAGGAAGGTATAATTCATGTGAATTCGGGAGATACGACTTGAATCAGACTTGGTTGGAGTTTCCCTAAAAAACCGCGGGTGCGGTGACATCAACGCAGGTGCGGTTACGTTTGAACCGCGGGTGCGGTGTCATTTCTGTAAATACTTTCCAACTCTCTGTCCATCAACCGCGGGTGCACTCTTTCTTGGACCGCGGGTGCGGTGACCCTACTGTAAAATGACCAATTTTTCTGTCCATGCACCGCGGGTGCGGTGCTTCACTAGGCGCGGGTGCGGTCCCTTTCTTCAAGCAACACTTCATCTTTTCATTTTATCCACATACAATCTAGGGCATTACATCCTCGCTGCCTAATCAAGCCAGCCTCTGCTCCCTTCGCTCGATTCAGCGCCTCAAAAAAAGTGTTGGGTCGCCCCGTGTTCACTAGAGTGAAGATATCCGGATTCAAACCATTTATGAACTGATCGGCAACTGCCTCATCATTCCCTGCTACATGAGGTGCAAATCGAAGGAAGGACGAAAACTTGGCAACATACTCCTCTATGTTCCATTGCCCCTGTCTCAAGTTGGCGAACTCTGCCCCTTTGTCTTTTCGGTATGACACTGGAAAGAAACGTTGATAAAATTCATCTTTAAAGACTTTCCAAGTAATATCAATACCTCGATGTTCTAAGGCTCGTTTCGCCGTTAGCCACCAACTATTGGCCACCTCTTGCAATTGATGCCCAACTAGCTTCACTCTACGTTCATCAGTATAGGCAAGTCATTCAAATAACATCTCTACGTCATCCAAACAGCTTTCACAATCCACTGCATTTTTTATGCCCTTCAAGGTAGGTGGATGGAATGATTGAAATCTCTTCAACAAAGTCTCCATCGGTGTCGCAGTAGCATCCATCTGAGTACCTGACGTACTACCTTGTTCTACACTTGACCTGCAGCTGGTTGTGGTATTCTTCTAGGCGGCATATCTGATTATCAAACAGATTAGGATACAATCTATACAATCTGTCTCAGCCCTCCTCTGATCATATACCTCTGATCCAGAATCGGTTCTGATTCAGTCTTTACAAATATATGCTGTAAATCAACTCAGATACAGTACAACATATAATAGGGAAAGCATTAAATCATGCTAGCACGTCAAAAGCAAGGAAGAAGACTCGATCTACCCCGCTCATTCTATTCTATCTCAGTCTACAGAACCTACTGCTCTGATACCACCTGTTGTGGGGACCCGGGCTCTAACTCAATTCTTTTCGGGATTAATCGGATCCTTGTTCAAAATTACGGGTCAAAATTTTGCTTTTAACATTAAATCAAATGTTTACAACTCAAGCACAAGATAATTCTATATTCATTTCATTACAACAAACATAATATACATGCCTCGTTTTATTCATATTCTACAAACCAGTAATTAAATATAGTACATATCAAAAGTACAACTACTAGTTCATCTGCTACGCCCGTGATCACCACGCTATGTCCATCTCTCATCTCTGTCGCGACCCTGATCCTTCCCCACCTGTTGTTATGCACACATACAGACATAACAACAGCCGGAAACTCCGGTGAGAACAAATCTCAGTATAAAACATGTATACATGCTGATACATAATCATAAATCATGAATCAAAGCAATAATAATGGGCTCCATAGTCTATGAAACCAATCTATATAAACACGCAATTCAAATCAAATAATGTCTTGACTCGACTCGACTCTACTCTAGGGATCCCTGTGTGAATAAGACGTCACTGTCTGTCACCTACCCTCCCAATCGGGGTAACTGTACGTCTTATTCCTAGACTTCGGTCATGTCTGTATCGAATGTCTACAATCGGAGTGAATCCGATCCGAAGCGTCGATACCACCGAACATCTAGTTTGGCAAGTCTGCCAATGACTCTCCTATCTTAAAGGCTTGAATATAAATCTATAAACAAGACATCATCCTATCAAGATATTTGAATATAAATCTATAAACAAATCAAATTCATATCAAAAAATAAACAACAAGTCTAGTATGTGATTTGGTTGGGAAACTCAAATTGAATCTCATTTGAGTTGTGTCTTCCCCAAACAAAACATGAATTATACCTTTCGTCGAACAATCTGTCGTAGTCGAAGTCTCGAAGACGAATCTGTCAATATCAAATCTGAAATGGAAATGTTGATACATATTATATCAATCTCTAATCTCAATCAACACATATCCAATTCAATACTTGACCTCGGTATCATTTGACGGCATAACGACGTAATTTCTCAATACCGGTCAATATAACTCCCACATATATCAATAATTCATAGGTCTCAACTCATAATCATCATCATAAGCATATGATAGTACTCAAAATCTTCACAAGTTAACTCTAAACATGCTGGAAAATAGTTACAATAGCATACAACGTCCGTTCTTCGATCCGGTTGTGTATATACTATGCTTAATATGTCAAGAACACGATATAACTATCATATTATAATTCTTTCAACATATGGAATCTAAATCATACTGAAATTTAACCAAACTTACATCCTTAGATAGCTCTTGATACAAGGAACACAAATCTATGCTTGTATTGAAGTTTGGATGAGTATATTTTGCACAACTTCAAGTCTAAATGAAAGAAACCTTTCACTTCTTTTGGAATAGCTCTCGATTCTCTCCAGCAAGTCTGAAAAAAGAATGACTCAGCCCAAGTATATATATATATATATGCCATGTGTCAACATAAGAATCAAGGGTGGCTTTCTCGCACAGGGTACCGCGGGTGCGCTTCTCCCGGACCGCGGGTGCGCCTAACTCTCGGCAACCCTATCAATATCCTAGCAGCGCCGACCGCGGGTGCGGTCTGGTTTGCACCGCGGGTGCGGTAGTACTACTGTAGCAGCACCGCGGGTGCGCTGCTTCTGGACCGCGGGTGCTGTGATCCTACTGTAAAAATGGCCAACTTTCTACCTATCCACCACGGGTGCGGTGCTTCTCTAGGCGCGGGTGCGGTCTCTTTCTTCAAGCAACACTTCATCTTTTCATTTTATCCATATACAATCTAGGGCATTACAATACAGATATCAAAGGAATTCTAGATCTAGATTCCTTACCGTGGAATTTCTACTCATCAGCCTTATCTGGTCTGAATCTTATATTTTTCTGGAAGGAATCTACAATAGTTCTGTACTTGTTCAGCATATTAATATCAATAATGCGGTCAAATCAGAAACACAAGTACATCATAATCTAACTCAATCTCATTCTCATCTTACTGTAGTATACAATATTTCACAGAAATCTCTGATATCAATCTTTCTTTCCCAAAAGTAAGGGAATCAATACTACAGTACCAACAGACTCAACAGATACAGCATATCTCAATGCAACTCAGTCAAAGATAATCGTAGGGAATGCATTAGTTTATATCAATACCTATGCAATATAATCATAAAAGAACAGTACCTGCCCACTATATCATCAGGTGTGTCTTGTGTCTGTTCCTCGGTCTTCTGCTCCCTAAAATCTTGGGGAACTTCTCTGAGGACAAACTCTAGCAAAGTGTCCCGACTGTCTACAAATATGGCAACTACCTGTCACTCCCTGGCATTGCTCTGTGGGATGTCTCCCTCCGCAAGTTCTGCAATATACTCCAGTATAACTCGGGCTGGAACCACTGGAGCTAGATGAAACACTCAGTCCGCTCCCTAACTTCTTAAACTGTTTCTTTCGAGATTTCAGCAATTCTTGCTTTCCACTCGTACTGCCTTTATCAAATTTAAGAGGGAGTTGTTGTGTTTGGAGTGGAATCACATCCAATCTTTCTCGTTGTCGAATCAGACTCACCTCAGCTCTCTTTGACCTACTCAAAGTATCAGCAAAATGATAAGGTCGCTGCATATTTATCAATGCAACTATCTCTGAATTCAATCCTTTGATGAACTGTTCAGCTACAGCTTCATCATTTCCAGCTATCTGAGGAACAAAACGCAGTAGAGTAGAGAATTTAGCAACATATTCTTCAATATTCAGTTGGCCTTGTCTCAAATTCTCAAACTCTACTCTTTTATCTTCCCGGTACGAAACTGAGAAAAATCTTCGATAGAATTCAGCTTTGAAGACTTCCCACGTGATCACAGTACCACTTGTTCTAATATTCCTTTGATTATAATCCACCAACTTCTGGCAGCCTCTCGTAACTGGTGGAATACCAGTTTAATTCTCTGTTCATCTGAATACTTAAGCAAATCAAACAACAGTTCTATGTCATCTAACCAATTCTGACACCCTTCAGACATCTCAGTACCCCTCAAAATCGGCAGTTGAAACGACTGAAATTTCTTCAACTGTATTTCCATCGGAGTTTCTGATATATGATCTGTTCAACCGAAGTACTGCCCCGTTCTGGAATTCTTCTAGGAGGTATATCTGATTATCAAAACCATTAGTAACCCAAATACTACAAACCTGTTCCATGCTTTCTCGGATCATCTTACTGCTGATCATGAATCAGATCTGATTCATACTCAATAATACATAATACCAACTAAAATCGGATAATCAGGTAAACATGTATTTCAAAGCAGTAAATCATAGTATCATGCTAGCATGCATAATGTAAATCAACATTAAAATAAATCTCATGCTAGCAATCACATGCAAGGAAAGAAAACTCAATCTATCCCGCTCATTCTCTTCTATCTCAATCTAAAGGATCTATCGCTCTGATACCACCTGTTGTGGGGAACCGGACGCTAATCATCTTCTTAATCATCTTTGGGATTTAATTATCAATTAAGATAACCAGGGTCTAAAAATTTTTCTTTTTAAAAACGTAATTGCGGAACGTAATGGAATTTAACTAATATACATCTCAGTATAAAAGTACAATAATGAACAACAATTATTCAAACTAATCTAAGGTTCAACTACTAAATTCCAAGTATTAAACCAAGTCTACAATAAGTCCGGAATCACCACTCTAAACTCGTCTTCTCTCATCATCTTCTTGACCCCGATCCTGCCGCATCTGTTGTCATGCACACATACAAAACAAGACAACAGCCGGATACTCCGGTGAGAATAAATCTTAGTATAAAACATGTTTACATGCATATATATACACAATATAAATCATAAAGCATACTATCATGCATAAAATCAATAGCAATAGGTTTCATAGTTTATGAAACTAAATCAAGATAAGCATGCAGTAACAATGGGTTTCATAATCTCTGAAACCAAAATAAAATAAGCACGCAACTCAATTCAATTCATATCTTGACTCAACTCAACTCTAACTCTAGGGATCCCGGTGTGAATAAGATGTAACAGATCTCCCACCTACTCTCCCAATCGTTGTGGCGTTACATCTTATTCCTAAACTTCGGTCTGGTCTGTATCGAAATCTACAATCGGAGTGAATCTGATCCGAAGCATCGATATCACCGAACGTTTAGAAAATTGGCGTATTTACCAATGATACTCCTATCTCAATACATATATATAAATCAATATAAAGTACAAACAGAACAAGTATGTGATTTTGTTGGGAAACTCAAATTGAATCTTATTTGAGTTGTGTCTTCCCCAAACAAAACATGAATTATACCTTTGTCTTCCCGGTCTGACGAAGACGAAGTCTTGTATTCCAATCTGTTCATACCCAGTCTGGCAATGAAAATCATATAAATACAATATCAGTATATAATTCGATTCAAAACCTGTTCTGATCAATACTCAAATCAGTATATAATCTGATCCATATCTGAACAAGGTACAATCTAATTCATATCAACGATATCATAGAAATCATTACTGAATCTGATCACTCTAAATCAACTGATGTTTCGACGGCATAACAATACAGTTTCGATATCCCCGTCAATCTCAACATCACAGATATAATATCAGAATTCATAATCAGTATCAGTACAATTCATAATCTCAATATCTGTACACTTAAGATCAGTAACAACACAACTCTGATATCAAATCCCAATCAATATCTTTCGAAAATCATAACAATTGTATAAACAGTCTATTCTTTAATCTGACTTCAGTTATACAATGCCTACTGTAGCAGAAACACCATATCTGATTCATATTCAATTCTGACAATATCATAAATTCAAATCATGTCTAGACGTAACAACAAAACTTACGTCCAGTTGTAGCCTGCGTTGATAGGAACACAGTACTGAAGTCGGATTTAAAATCTGACGGACGGATTTCTCGTAAATCACAAATCTTCACACGTAAGGAACTTGGAGCTTCTTCCCTCGTTCTCCTTCTTTCTTTTTGCTTCAGAGGAGACTAAGTTTGTTCCTTATATATACATATATATACACGTTGCATTCAAGAGACCAAGTGGCATTTTTCCATTCTGCATGCCGCGCGCATATGCGCGCACAAAGTCGCCCATATGCGCCGGAGGTTCGGCCCGGCACCTTCCGCATTTATCTTCTCGCGCATATGCGCGACATATCTCGCGCATATGCGCGAGATGTTCTTTCTTGCACATCCCTTCCATCGCGCATATGCGCGCCTTCCGCCGCGCATGTGCGCCGAACTCTCTGGACGTTCCGCGCATGTGCGCGCATTCAAGCCGCGCATATGCGCCCAAGGTTCTGGACGTTCCGCACATGTGCGGGCATTCAAGCCGCGCATGTGCGCGCATGGTTCTGTCTTCCTCGCGCATGTGCGCCCATACATGTCGCGCATGTGCGCGGGGACTTTTCTTGCACAAATTGTCAAATCTTCTTTCGGCTCTTCTGGTCTGATCCTTTCCGTCTATAAACACGTCTCCATTATGAATATTTCATTTCAGATTAATTTCCGATTACAGTAATAAAATCTCGGGCCTTACATTTCTCCCCCTCTTAGATCTGAGTTCGTCCTCGAACTCGCAAGTAATCAATTCAGACATATCATAAGAAATGTATACAGAGTTTAAATCAGAAACTCATCTCAATGAATCCATTCTGAAATCTCAATTTCATGACAAATTCTGTCTTTCAGATAGTCTCTTTGATGCCCTGTCAACTTACTGTATTTTCAATAATAGAATAGTCCTTATTCTGAAATATCTTTCTTGTACGGATCTATGATTCTAAATTGGAATAATAATTCAAGAGCATCATATCATAATACCCTTCGAAATAACTCTGACAGAATCAATCTCACAATACTGGCTATACAACATCCGTATATACCAATCAACAGCTCATACCAAATCAATATCATCAGCTGTTATCAGATCTGTTTATCCCAGTCCAGGATTTACTCAATCTCGGCTTCAAATACCAACAGTCATCGTCCGACTTTGGCATATTAAGTCTATCTGGTCTGAGCTATCTTCATTCTCTTCTGAATTAGCTACATTTTCTTTGTCATACCTCTGACCGTATCAGATCCTATATCAGGTATCTCCGAGATATTATTTTTATAACAAAGAAATCTGCAGTACTCACTGTACAATGTATCGTCTGTAACTATTTCATTATCCATCTGGTTATCTGATAACTATTATCGTACAATAATTCACACAGCGACAATATGTCATATCAACTAGTGCTAACATCTAGCACTACAACTCCATAAATATCTTTTAATATCTGGATAGTACGCTCTGGCTATCTGTCAGTCGGTGGATAATATATGAATGAGTTCATGGTATGTTCTGCCACAATTACAAACTCAATCAAAATTCACAATCTGAAATAATCTATTTCAACATTCTGATCAATCTGACCATTTCTTTGACATCGATCTTTGTCATCTGGTCATGTTTGTACGTCATCTTGTACAAACTAATAGATATAGATTGAACAATCTGTCAATCACAATTATATTATATCATAATCTGGAAATTATTATAGTGATCTCACTACGAAATTCATCGAATTATACTCCACATGTCTAGTCAGAAATATACCAATTCTGTAATAACTCTTCTGATTTCTATCTTTGTAATGCCCTAGATGGTATGTGGATAAAATGAAAAG
This sequence comes from Primulina tabacum, assembly GCF_025594145.1. NCBI lineage: Eukaryota > Viridiplantae > Streptophyta > Magnoliopsida > Lamiales > Gesneriaceae > Primulina > Primulina tabacum. The sequence continues at coordinate 26,068,084 of NC_134561.1, read as the reverse complement.
ATGAAGTGTTGCTTGAAGAAAGGGACCGCACCCGCGCCTAGAGAAGCACCGCACCCGCGGTGCATGGACAGAAAGTTAGCCATTTTTACAGTAGGGTCACCGCACCCGCGGTCCAAGAAAGAGTGCACCCGCGGTTGATGGACAGAGAATTGGAAAGTATTTACAGAAATGACACCGCACCCGCGGTTCAAACGTAACCGCAGAAGATCAATAGTGATGTTGTACTAGATTTGTACTACTTGTAGTTTATGGTTTGTATTAAACACTATGTATTGTAATTAAATAAAGAAAGATATTATGCTTAGTATTTACATTTGAATTAATGTTAAAAAGCGAAAATTTGACCCACATTTTGAATAAAGATCAAATTAATCCCGAAAAGAATGGAGTTAGAGCCCGGGTCCCCACAACAGGTGGTATCAGAGCAGTAGGTTCTGTAGACTGAGATAGAATAGAATGAGCGGTGTAGATCGAGTCTTCTTCCTTGCTTTTGATGTGCTAGCATGATTTAATGCTTTCCCTATTATATGTTGTATTGTATCTGAGTTGATTTACAACATATCCTTGTAAAGACTGAATCAGAACCGATTCTGGATCAGAGGTATATGATCAGAGGAGGGCTGAGACTGATTGTATAGATTGTATCCTAATCTGTTTGATAATCAGATATGCCGCCTAGAGGAATACCACAACCAGCTGCAGGTCAAGTGCCAGAAGAGGGGAGTACGTCAGGTACCCAGATGGACGTAACCGCTACCCCGATGGAGACTCTGTTGAAGCGGTTTCAGTCATTCTGACCCCCGACTTTGAAAGGCACAGAGAATGCAGCGGATTGCGAAAGCTGGTTGGATGATATAGAGATGTTATTTGAATCACTTGCCTATACAGATGAACGTACAGTGAAGCTAGTTGGGCATCAATTGCAAGAAGTGGCCAAGAGTTGGTGGCTAACGGCGAAACGAGCCTTAGAACATCGAGGTATTGATATTACTTGGAAAGTGTTTAAAGATGAATTTTATCAACGTTTCTTTCCAGTGTCTTACCGAAAAGACAAAGGCGCCGAATTTGCCAACTTGAGACAGGGGCAATGGAACATAGAGGAGTATGTTGCCAAATTCTCGTCCTTGCTTCGATTTGCACCTCATGTAGCGGGGAATGATGAGGCAGTTGCCGATCAATTCATAAATGGTTTTAATCCGGATATCTTTACTTTAGTGAACACGGGACGACCCAACTGTGGGGACCCGGACGCTAATCGTGTTCTTAATCATTCTTGGGACTAATTAATCAATTATAAAACAGGGTCAAAAAATTTTTTTTTTTTAAATGCAGAACGTAGTGAAATAAAACATATATACATCTCAGTATAAAAGTACAAGTCCTGTACCACATACATTTATTCATCTAAGGTTTAACAGCTAATATCAAGTGTCCAACCCTATCTCTAATCCAAGTCCGGAGCCTCCACTCTAAACACGATCTTTCCTCATCTCCTCGACCCTGAACCTGTCCCACCTGTTGTCATGAACACATACAAAACAAGACAACAGCCGGATAACTCCGGTGAGAATAAATCCCAGTATAAACAATGTAAACATGCAATCATATAAAAACATATACAAAAGCATATAACAAATATCATTCACATGCAGCCAATCAACAAACTTGTATGATATCAAAACTGTAAATCAACCAGTCATCACAGACTCGACTTAAACAACGCGTCGTCTCAAACTCGACTCAACTCTAACCTAGGGATCCCAATGTCTGGATATTGATAATTATATCGAATCTCAGTCGATAGGAATGAATCAACCCTAAACGGCATCGATATAATTCATATATCCAGTGTCTGGGCGAAACAGCAGCAGAATTGACGAATCAGTCAAAAATTAAGCGAATCAGCCAATAACTAGACGAATCAGTCAGTAATTAAGCAAATCAGCCAAAGTTTAGACGAATCAGTCGATAACTAGACGAATCAGCCAATAACCAGACGAATCAGCAAGTGACTAAGCGAATCAGCCAATGACTAAACGAATCAGCAGTCCATACATGCATACAGTAACTAGGCGATTCAGCCGATGACTAGCGTGTCAGTAGTCAATACATGCAGTGGCTATATGTGAAGGCCCTCGAACTACTTGCTTGAAAATTAAAAATTTTCTTTTTAAAAGAACTTAAATGGCCTCATTCATAAAATCACTGGTGAATCAAGTTCAATATTTCAAAATATTGCAGCGGAAGAAAATCAAAGTTTTTGCCAACAACAACGATTTAAAAATATCCAACAACTGATAAAAATTGTTTGCGAAGAAAATAACAACTGCTGCTCTGAGGTCCTCGGGTGCCACTACTGCCGACCCAAGCTGGCTCACTGGTCCCCGCCCTCGGCCCTGGCCTCATCAGTACCTACAACAATCAAGTCTAGTGAGCCTAAAGACTCAGCATGCATAAATCGCAGGTAAAGAGTAAAAATCTGAATTTAAAATATGCATGAGATAAAATATCCTGTCCTGAGGCATACTGAAAATAATCTGTACTGAGCAATTATAATACGTGCATAACTGAACTGGAAGTCACTGTAAAAATATTTGCTCCTTGGAGCCTGTACTGAAATATCTGATAAAATTTTCTGTTGAGATTATGTTTTACGCCTGTGGCCACTGCACTAAGCTGAACTGATCGGTAACTGGCTACCGGGGAGGCTGAAACTGAACTGAGCTGGCCGATCACTGGCGACCGGGTGGTACCATACTGAACTGATCGGTCACTGGCGACCGTATAAAATAACACTCCCACATAGTGAATGAACCACAAGCCATATCGCATAAATCTCAAAAATAATCATTTTCTATTTAATGCACGTAAAATAATTAACTGGCGTAATGAAAATTCCTGTAATTTTACCAACTGGATTGGATTGGATCGTTCCCAGGCTCGCTGCAACCTAACTGTGCCATGAAAAATATGCAATAGCTTAAACTTGACCAACTATGCAATTTACGTTCAAAAGATGCGACTATGACGCCTAATGACTTCGCATTTAATCATGACTCCGAGCCAACCTGAACCGACACTGAACTGACGTATAGTCATGATTAAAATACGCTGAAAAATCATAAAATAATGTTCCTAAAATGATAGGGTCGAAATCTAGGTGGAATAGAGGCCAAAACACGAAACGCTCTTTCGAGAGTCAATTTGGCACATTGCACCGTAAATTCTCGTACGACCTCAAAAATGATCCAAATGACAAACGGTCAAAAACATGACCTTCTTAACTCAATGAGGCACTGTCCAGTCCAAGGCCATGGGCTAAAAGCCAACCAAGAACTCAAACGACGCTTCTGAACAGCAGCATAATTGCTGTCAAAAAAATACAGCAGCTGCGCACTACAAGACTTGCATTGGTTTCGAGACTATCGGCCATTAGGGGCGTGAACCACCGACCAGAGACTCTTACCAACATCCCAAGGAATGATTTGAACCATGGCTAAGGGCCCTAGGCCAGCCACAATCCGCATCACACCAAATCTTAACCGAAGGGTCCAACCGAGAGCAACGTGCATGCGTGTGTAGTGTTTATGCTATGATCGATGTCTTGCGTCGTTCCATTGGCCATTTGATTGACCATGGCACGATCTAGACATCTAGGAGCATGATATGAACCGTGGCTAAGGGCCATAGGCCAACCAAGATCCACACCAAGCCAACCAACTCGAAGTACATGTGCTGTCAAAACCGAAGGGCCGAGAGGGGAGGGGGCTGTTGTGACGTTTTGATTAAAAACTGATGAACCATGGACCAAGCCACCAAAAGGGCAACTTAGTCACGTCTTAGACATGCTAGGGAAGTGATCCAACCATGGCTATAGGCCCTTGGGGCAGCCAAGATCAGATCCAACCCCTTGACAAGAAACTGAATTTTCGAACCACATTTTTCTGCACCTAAGGGACTTGCTGTCATTCTGATTTTCCAGCAAGCATGGGGCTGGTTTGAATGGACCAACATGGTCCTAATGCATCCTACTACATGTATACAAGCCGCCTTGGGAGCCTGGAATCGAACCAATCACCTGAAACCACAAAACTCAGAAAAACGTGAAGCTTGTCATGAAAGGGCCGAAATTCTGCATGTGTGTTCCAAAATATTTTGACATGGCTCTCGATTTTTGCTTGCTAAAACATGATCATGTACTGAAAAATAAATGATAATATGACTTGATTGAGGTTTGAAAGAAATCTAGACATGCCTGGTTTCGTTTTGAAAGAAAACGAACGAAACAACGACGACGCGGCACGGAGGAGGTGGAGCGCTTCTCTTGCTCTTTCTAGTTCTCGATTTTTCTTGCCTTCCCTCTAGCTAAGACTCAAGATTTTTTCTACACTGAAAATGGATCTGAATGGTGAGGTATTTCGGTGGAGAGGGAGAGGGATTGAGTGGTTATGAAGGTGAGGAGAAGGGTGCACAAAAATAGGATCATATCAAGACCAAGTCCACTCCCCTTTTGAATTTGAATTTTGAATTGATATCAAATGAGTTGGTGGATGCCTCTAGGAGGTGGTGGCCGAAATTTAGCTTGATTCTAGACTAGGATATGTCCATTTATTTAATTAAATTGTGCTCCCAAAAATCCTAGAATTATCCTACTAATTACATGCAAAGAATTGGTCAAAGTTGGTGAGTTGGAAAATGAATCTTCTAGCACTAAGGGTGGCCGAAAAATGCATGATAAAATAAAGGGAAATGTTGATTATCTAGTCAACTAATAATCCTTGAAAGCCTTACTAATCCTTTAAATAATTTAGTGAGCTAACCCCTTAATTTAATAACTTAAATGAGTTCATTTCTTAATCACCTCAAATAATTAAATTAAATCTTCAAACCTTCCTTTCTAACTTAAATGAACTTAGTTACTAGCTAAATTAACTTCTGGAAATATTTCTCGAATCTTAAATTCTATCTCAAAACTCCAGCTCCGGTCCGGCTTCACTGAAAATACTGAAGTGCTAAAAATCAAACTGCTGAACTGAAATAATAAATAATTAACTTCAAATAAATGCATTTAAAATAATTATGCAATGAAGTCAATTAAATTTAAAAAAATCTAGAATTATGCATGGCTTATACGTCTACTGATTTACGGGTTCTACAATCCTTCCCCCCTTAAAATAAATTTCGTCCTCGAAATTAGAACTCACCGAATAACTCGGGGTATCGACTTCTCATCTCCGGCTCAGACTCCCACGTAGCTTCCTCCTCTGAATGGTTGAGCCATTTGACTTTGACTCGCTTAACCAACTTGTTCCGAAGTTTCTTCTCCTGTCTGTCTAGGATCTGCACGGGTCTCTCCTCATAAGATAAGTTCGGAGTAAGCTGCAACGGCTCGAAATTCAGCACATGCGAAGGATTTGCCATATACTTCCTCAGCATGGAGACGTGAAAGACATTGTGTACTCCGGCCAGATTCGGCGGAAGAGCCACACGATACGCTAGCGTCCCAACTCTGTCGAGGATCTCAAACGGTCCAATGAATCTCGGACTGAGCTTCCCTTTCTTGCCAAATCTCATGACACCCTTCATAGGTGCCACTTTCACGAAGACATGATCGCCCACTGCAAACTCTAACTCTCTCCTCCGCTGATCGGCATAACTCTTCTGTCGGCTCTGAGCAGTCCTCATTCTATCACGGATCCTGACTACTACATCTGCTGCCTGCTGAACAATCTCTGGACCCAACTCTGCTCTCTCTCCTACTTCATCCCAATGAACAGGAGATCTACACTTGCGACCATACAGCGCTTCATACGGAGCCATACCTATGGACGACTGGAAACTGTTGTTATAGGTGAACTCTACCAATGGTAAGTTCGACTCCCAACTCCCAGAGAAATCAATGACGCAAGCACGGAGAAGATCCTCTAAGATCTAAATAACTCGCTCCGACTGTCCATCTGTCTGCGGATGGAAAGCTGTGCTAAACAGCAACTTCGTACCCAAAGTCGAATGCAAACTCTTCCAAAACGAGGAAGTGAATCTGGGATCTCTGTCGGATACGATAGAAACTGGAATACCGTGGAGTCGGACTATCTCTCGGATATACAGCTCTGCATACTGAACCATGGTGAAAGTCGTCTTAATAGGCAAGAAGTGCGCTGATTTGGTAAGACGATCTACAATCACCCAGATAGCATTCGATCCTCTGGCTGACCTCGGCAATCCGGTCACAAAGTCCATGGTAATGTTCTCCCACTTCCACTCGGGAATAGGAAGAGGCTTGAGCAAACCTGCTGGTCTCTGATGCTCGGTCTTCACTAACTGGCAAGTCAGGCACTCGGATACAAAACGCCTGATGTCCTTCTTCATCCCTGGCCACCAATACAGTAGCTGCAGATCTTTGTACATCTTCGTACTCCCAGGGTGAATAGAGTACGGGGACGTATGGGCCTCTGATAAGATGTCTGCTCGGATAGAATCACTGCTAGGAACCCATATCCTATCTCGGTATCTCACAATACCGTCGCTGACTGTATACAAAACACTGCCCTTAGCTTCATCTCTCTTCTTCCACTGTGCCAACTGCTCATCTGCTGCCTGACCGCTGCGAATACGGTCAATAAGAGAGGACTGGATAGTCAAGGTAGATAAACGAGGAACTCTACCTCGAGGGTAAGTCTCAAGATCAAACCTCTGCATCTCGATCTGAAGAGGTTTCTGAATCGTCAAATGAGCCATCACTGCGACTTTCCTGCTCAAAGCATCCGCAACTACATTAGCTTTACCCGGGTGGTAGCTAATGTCACAATCGTAGTCTTTCACAAGCTCCAACCAACGCCTCTGACGCATGTTCAGCTCCTTCTGCGTAAAGAAATACTTGAGGCTTTTGTGGTCGGTAAAGATCTGACACTTCTCTCCATACAGATAGTGCCTCCAAATCTTCAAAGCAAAAACTACGGCCGCTAACTCCAGATCATGGGTGGGGTAGTTCTTCTCGTGGATTTTCAGCTGTCGAGAAGCATACGCTATCACTCTCCCATGCTGCATCAAAACTGCACCTAAACCAAGCTTCGAAGCATCGGTATAAAGGACAAACTCACCAGATCCTGACGGTACAGCCAAAACGGGTGCTGAGATAAGAGCTTGCTTCAAAGTATCGAAGCTCTTCTGACACTCCTCGCTCCACACAAACTTCACATTTTTCTTTGTCAGTGCTGTGAGTGGAACGGCAATAGAGGAAAATCCTTGGATGAATTTTCTGTAATATCCTGCTAGCCCAAGGAAACTGCGGATCTCGGATGCATTCTGAGGCACAACCCAATCTCTGACTGCTACAACTTTTGCGGGGTCTACCTCAATACCACTGCTAGAAACAATGTGGCCCAAGAACGCCACCTTCTCTAACCAGAATTCGCACTTACTGAACTTTGCGAATAGTTTATGTTTCTGCAATGTCTGCAACACTGTGGTCAGATGCCTGCTGTGCTCCTCCCGACTCTTGGAGTAGACGAGAATGTCATCTTTGAACATTATCACAAACTGGTCGAGGTACGGCTGAAATACGCGATTCATTAGATCCATGAAGATCGCTGGCGCATTCGTCAGACCGAACGGCATCACTAGGAAATCGTAGTGACCATAACGAGTCCTGAAAGCTGTCTTCGAGACATCAGCATCTCTCACCCTCAACTGGTGATAACCGGAACGCAGATCTATCTTGGAGAAAATCGAAGCTCCCTGCAACTGGTCAAACAGATCCTCAATCCTCGGCAGTGGGTATTTATTCTTCACTGTAACCCTGTTCAACTCCCGGTAGTCAATGCAAAGCCTCATCGTGCCATCCTTCTTTTTCACGAATAAGACTGGCGCGCCCCATGGAGAAAAGCTCGGGCGAATGAACTCCTTGTCGAGAAGTTCCTGAATCTGCTTCTTAAGCTCTGCCATCTCTGTCGGTGCTAGTCGGTACGGCGCTTTGGATATCGGAGCCGTACCTGGCATAAGCTCAATGGAAAACTCCACCTCTCTCTCTGGTGGCATACCAGAGACGTCTTCGGGAAAAACGTCTAAGAAATCTCTAACTATCGGAACATCTGAGGCTGACTGGCTGGGTTCCTCGGGGACAGATAAAAGGGTTGCTAGAAATGCCCGACACCCTCTATGCATGAGCTTCCTAGCCTGAACATAAGGAATAATGCGCGGTAAAGGAAAGTACCTGTCCGGCTCAAATAAGAACTGCTCCATTCCAGGCGGTCGGACAACAACGGATCTCCGCTGGAAGTCTATCAACACTCTGTTCTTCAATAGCCAGTCCATCCCTAGGATGATGTCAAATTCCGGCATCGGTAGCACAATCAGATCCGCATAAACAAGATTACCGTGCAGCTCAAGGTCTATATCTCGGATAACATTGGTAGCTGCCATCTCCTCGCCTGACGGCAACACTACTGAAAAGGCTGTATCTAGCCCAATGGTCTGGATCTTGAGAAAGTTTGCAAAGATCTCCGAAATAAACGAGTGAGTGGCCCCTGAATCTATCAAGGCCTTGGTAGCGGAACCAGATATAAAAATTTTCCCTGAAAGAGCGGAGCTCTAAGTTGAATCCCACTACAAGATCTAAACTTATAGACATGCAAAGGTCTAGGTTCCTCTAGCTTAATTTCCCCGAAATAAATCTGAGTAGAGCATGCAATCCTATAACAGTTCTAAGTTCAAAATCTAAATCCCGATTCCCAAAATGCTGAAATTCGAAGAATAACTTAAAGTTTAAAGGTACCTGTCAACAACATAGTCTCCGGGTTGGTTTCCGTGGCATGGAGAGCAAAAACTCTGCCTTGGGTAGGCAGATTCCTCTGAGGGCACTGCAGCAACATGTGGTCTGGACTGCCACACTTAAAACACTTTCCTGAGCCAGCCATACATGCTCCAGGATGGCGACGTGAGCACCTGGGACAGACTGGGTGCTCCTGATTCCTCGGGGCTGGGCGTCCCCGCTGCTGCTGCTGCTGGCCTCTGTTCCTGGGCGGTCCATGAAAAGGCCTCTTATTATGCTGCTGATGCTGAAGAGGAGGAGGGCGGTGCGGTGCCTGGACTGGGCGCTTGCCCTTGCGATCCCTCTCGATATCCCGCAGATCCTGCTCTGCGGCTAAGGCCTTGGAGACGGCAATCTCATATGTAGCAGGGTCAGATACCCTAACATCCCGGCGCAAGATCGGCCGTAAACCCACCAGGAAGTGCATCAGCTTGGCTTTGGCATCATTCGCTATCAGGGGCACAAAGTGACAGCCCCTCTCGAACTTACGGATAAACTCCGTAACCGACATATCCCCCTGTCTCAGGCTCATGAACTCGGTGGTCAGCCTGGTGCGAACCTCCTCAGCAAAATACTTGGAGTAGAAAACCTCCGTAAAGCGGGTCCAAGAAAGTGTAGCCAATGTCAGGGCTACCGAAGCTCCTTCCCACCATAAGCGGGCGTCTCCAGTGAACAAGTAGGTGGCACATCGGACTCGGTCTGCATCTCCCAGCTCCATAAAATCGAAGATAACCTCGAGGGATTTGATCCATCCCTCGGCAACCATGGGGTCAGATGTCCCAGAGAATTCCTTCGGGCGCATCTTCATGAATCGCTCATAAACAGCCTCGGGCCCTGTCGGCCTGGCTGCGGCTGCGGCTACGGCTGCGGCATTGCCCCCCGCAAACTGTGCGAAGAACTGTGCCATCCCAGCTAACATATGGGCACTCATGTCCGGTGGGGGCGGTAGAGGAGGTGGTAGGTCTCCCTCCGGTCTATGCTCCTCTCTGTCCTCTCGGCGAGGCTCCACCTCTCTGTTGCGCTCTAAAATGCGTCTAGGGGGCATACTGTTCCAACATAACCCATACGTAACTAACATGCATAATTCCATAATTTATTTTAAATGAACTCTGAAATACTGAAAATCTGGAAGCATGCTGACAAAATAATTCATGCTATAACTGAAATGCTGAACAAAATGCTGAACTGAAAAAAACTTACAGACCAAAGGCGTGGCTTCGTGAGCTTCTCGCGGTCAGTAGTAGTGAAACTCTATACAGAACCACCGCTCTGATACCAACTGTGAAGGCCCTCGAACTACTTGCTTGAAAATTAAAAATTTTCTTTTTAAAAGAACTTAAATGGCCTCATTCATAAAATCACTGGTGAATCAAGTTCAATATTTCAAAATATTGCAGCGGAAGAAAATCAAAGTTTTTGCCAACAACAACGATTTAAAAATATCCAACAACTGATAAAAATTGTTTGCGAAGAAAATAACAACTGCTGCTCTGAGGTCCTCGGGTGCCACTACTGCCGACCCAAGCTGGCTCACTGGTCCCCGCCCTCGGCCCTGGCCTCATCAGTACCTACAACAATCAAGTCTAGTGAGCCTAAAGACTCAGCATGCATAAATCGCAGGTAACGAGTAAAAATCTGAATTTAAAATATGCATGAGATAAAATATCCTGTCCTGAGGCATACTGAAAATAATCTGTACTGAGCAATTATAATACGTGCATAACTGAACTGGAAGTCACTGTAAAAATATTTGCTCCTTGGAGCCTGTACTGAAATATCTGATAAAATTTTCTGTTGAGATTATGTTTTACGCCTGTGGCCACTGCACTAAGCTGAACTGATCGGTAACTGGCTACCGGGGAGGCTGAAACTGAACTGAGCTGGCCGATCACTGGCGACCGGGTGGTACCATACTGAACTGATCGGTCACTGACGACCGTATAAAATAACACTCCCACATAGTGAATGAACCACAAGCCATATCGCATAAATCTCAAAAATAATCATTTTCTATTTAATGCACGTAAAATAATTAACTGGCGTAATGAAAATTCCTGTAATTTTACCAACTGGATTGGATTGGATCGTTCCCAGGCTCGCTGCAACCTAACTGTGCCATGAAAAATATGCAATAGCTTAAACTGGACCAACTATGCAATTTACGTTCAAAAGATGCGACTATGACGCCTAATGACTTCGCATTTAATCATGACTCCGAGCCAACCTGAACCGACACTTAACTGACGTATAGTCATGATTAAAATACGCTGAAAAATCATAAAATAATGTTCCTAAAATGATAGGGTCGAAATCTAGGTGGAATAGAGGCCAAAACACGAAACGCTCTTTCGAGAGTCAATTTGGCACATTGCACCGTAAATTCTCGTACGACCTCAAAATGATCCAAATGACAAACGGTCAAAAACATGACCTTCCTAACTCAATGAGGCACTGTCCAGTCCAAGGCCATGGGCTAAAAGCCAACCAAGAACTCAAACGACGCTTCTGAACAGCAGCATACTTGCTGTCAAAAAAATACAGCAGCTGCGCACTACAAGACTTGCATTGGTTTCGAGACTATCGGCCATTAGGGGCATGAACCACCGACCAGAGACTCTTACCAACATCCCAAGGAATGATTTGAACCATGGCTAAGGGCCCTAGGCCAGCCACAATCCGCATCACACCAAATCTTAACCGAAGGGTCCAACCGAGAGCAACGTGCATGCGTGTGTAGTGTTTATGCTATGATCGATGTCTTGCGTCGTTCCAGTGGCCATTTGATTGACCATGGCACGATCTAGACATCTAGGAGCATGATATGAACCGTGGCTAAGGGCCATAGGCCAACCAAGATCCACACCAAGCCAACCAACTCGAAGTACATGTGCTGTCAAAACCGAAGGGCCGAGAGGGGAGGGGGCTGTTGTGACGTTTTGATTAAAAACCGATGAACCATGGACCAAGCCACCAAAAGGGCAACTTAGTCACGTCTTAGACATGCTAGGGAAGTGATCCAACCATGGCTATAGGCCCTTGGGGCAGCCAAGATCAGATCCAACCCCTTGACAAGAAACTGAATTTTCGAACCACATTTTTCTGCACCTAAGGGACTTGCTGTCATTCTGAATTTCCAGCAAGCATGGGGCTGGTTTGAATGGACCAACATGGTCCTAATGCATCCTACTACATGTATACAAGCCGCCTTGGGAGCCTGGAATCGAACCAATCACCTGAAACCACAAAACTCAGAAAAACGTGAAGCTTGTCATGAAAGGGCCGAAATTCTGCATGTGTGTTCCAAAATATTTTGACATGGCTCTCGATTTTTGCTTGCTAAAACATGATCATGTACTGAAAAATAAATGATAATATGACTTGATTGAGGTTTGAAAGAAATCTAGACATGCCTGGTTTCGTTTTGAAAGAAAACGAACGAAACAACGACGACGCGGCACAGAGGAGGTGGAGCGCTTCTCTTGCTCTTTCTAGTTCTCGATTTTTCTTGCCTTCCCTCTAGCTAAGACTCAAGATTTTTTCTACACTGAAAATGGATCTGAATGGTGAGGTATTTCGGTGGAGAGGGAGAGGGATTGAGTGGTTATGAAGGTGAGGAGAAGGGTGCACAAAAATAGGATCATATCAAGACCAAGTCCACTCCCCTTTTGAATTTGAATTTTGAATTGATATCAAATGAGTTGGTGGATGCTTCTAGGAGGTGGTGGCCGAAATTTAGCTTGATTCTAGACTAGGATATGTCCATTTATTTAATTAAATTGTGCTCCCAAAAATCCTAGAATTATCCTACTAATTACATGCAAAGAATTGGTCAAAGTTGGTGAGTTGGAAAATGAATCTTCTAGCACTAAGGGTGGCCGAAAAATGCATGATAAAATAAAGGGAAATGTTGATTATCTAGTCAACTAATAATCCTTGAAAGCCTTACTAATCCTTTAAATAATTTAGTGAGCTAACCCCTTAATTTAATAACTTAAATGAGTTCATTTCTTAATCACCTCAAATAATTAAATTAAATCTTCAAACCTTCCTTTCTAACTTAAATGAACTTAGTTACTAGCTAAATTAACTTCTGGAAATATTTCTCGAATCTTAAATTCTATCTCAAAACTCCAGCTCCGCTCCGGCCTCACTGAAAATACTGAAGTGCTAAAAATCAAACTGCTGAACTGAAATAATAAATAATTAACTTCAAATAAATGCATTTAAAATAATTATGCAATGAAGTCAATTAAATTTAAAAAAATCTAGAATTATGCATGGCTTATACGTCTACTGATTTACGGGTTCTACACTATAAATCAATAGACTACAAACATCAATCTCATCAATTACAAATATCAATGTAATAAACTAAGTATGTGATTTAGGGAGACTCGAGTCAAACCTCACTCGGGTTGTGCAATCTCAACTCAACATTAATTTATACCTTTCTTTCTGATACTCTGACTCTGTCGAAGTTTCGAACTCAAAGCCTGTCAATACTCAATCTGACAATAACAATATCGAGGGTACGGTATCAATACACCACCCAAACAACACTGGATATAATCAGAATTCAATCAAATTCTGTTCCAACAACATAACGTCATAATCTCAATATACCCAGCAATATCATCTCAGTCAGATATCAATTCTAACATCTCATAATCGGTAATAAGTCAATTCTGATATCAAATCGATTCCAAAACAACTCCGAAAATCATAACAATTCCATATGGTATTTATTCTTCAGTCCGGTTTCGATTATACGATGTCTAACATGACCACAACATCATATAAGAATCATATCAGTTTCTGGCAATACCATAATTCCAAATCATATCAAAACATAGTAAAACTTACGTCCAGTTGTAGCCTACGTCGATAGGAACTCAATACTGAAGTCGGATTCAAAATCTAACGGACGGATTGAAATATAAAGGCGTAAGGATTTTCACCTTTTCTCCGAAGCCTTCTCCTTTTCTTATGAATTCTGAACGAATTCATGATATATATATATCTCGTACATGCAAGAGGGCAAGTGGCTCATCCCTCATACTGCACGTCTCGCGCATATGCGCGACAAATATCGGCGCATATGCGCGAGACCTACTGGTCTCGTGAATAAGCTTCTCGGCAGCTCGCACATATGCGCAACTCATCTCCGCGCATATGCGCGAGGTCCTCTGGACTTCTCTTGTACAGGCTCGTGCATATGCGCGAGGTCCTCTGCCCATGTCGCGCATATGCGCGCATCTGTGCTGCGCATATGCGCGAGGGCTATTGTTCCTCGCACATTTTCATGCATTATCTCGTCTTTCTCGGTCCGATCCTTTCCGTCTACAATCATATCAATTATCCACAAATCATTTCAGATTAATAGGATAAAATTCTCGGGCCTTACACCAACACTTTTTCTGAGGCGCTGAATCGAGCGAAGGGAGCAGAGGCTGGCTTGATTAGGCAGCGAGGAGCTTCCTATAGTGTTCAGGGTCAGAGACCGCCACCATTCGCCACACAGTTTCCACCACCTCCTCCTTGATTTGACAGTGGAAGCAGTAGTAGTGGAAAGAAAGATTCTTTGAAAGACAAGGGTAAGCAGTTTAAGAGAGCAGGAAGCAGTTCGTCGAGCTCCAGTGGGTCAAGACAGAGAGGTCCTGGCCAGAGTACAGATGTGACAGGTGTATATTGTACTACTTGTGGAGGCCGACATGCCACAGAGCAGTGTCAGGGAGTGATGGGCAGATGTAACATATGTAAGCAACAGGGACATTTTGCCAGAGTCTGTCCCCAGAGAGTTGCACAGAGATTTCAGAGTGCAGGGTCATCAGCATCAGTGACTCAGCCTGAGAGGCAAGCTTCGTCTGTCCATTCCTTCCAGCCCACGCCTACACAGTCCCAGTCTAGAGCCAGAGGTGGCTTGACTGTGAGCCAACCTCCTAGACAACAAGCTCAGGTGTTTGCATTGACGGAAGAGCAAGCCCAAGATGCACCAGACGATGTGATTGTAGATAACTGTTTTCTTTGCGGTTATCCTGCATATGTATTGATAGATACAGGTGCATCACATACATTCATATCAGAACGTTTCGCATTGACACATGAATTGCCTGTAGAGTCATTGTCTACTGTAGTGTCATTTCTTCTCCGTTGGGAAGTGGGCTGATATCTGTGACTTCAGTTAGACATTGCTTACTACAGTTTGAAGGGCATGAGATTGATTTAGAATGTGTTGTACTTGGTTTATCTGATTTTGATTGTATTGTCGGGATTGACATGTTAACTAAGTACAGAGCCACCGTAGACTGTTTTCACAAGATTGTCAGATTCAGACCTGAAATGACAGAGGAGTGGAAATTCTATGGTAAGGGTTCCAGATCTCGGATTCCCTTAGTATCTGCTCTAGCTATGAGTATATTGTTGCAGCAAGGAGCAGAAGGGTTCCTTATTTATTCAGTAGATTTACTGAAATCGAGCCCGACATTGGCAGATTTGCCAGTAGTACGGGAGTTTGCAGATGTATTTCTTGACGAGATTTCAGGGTTACCTCCAGCCCGAGAGATAGATTTTAGCATTGATCTTATTCCAGGTACCGTTCCTATTTCGAGAGCTCCATATAGGATGGTGCCAATAGAATTGAAAGAATTGAAAGCACAATTAGAAGATCTTCTAGCCAAGGGATATATCAGACCTAGTGTATCTCCTTGGGGTGCTCCAGTGCTATTTGTGCGAAAGAAAGACGGTTCTATGAGATTGTGTATAGATTACAGGCAACTGAACAAGGCAACGATAAATAACAAATATCATTTGCCTCGTATCGACGACTTATTTGATCAGTTGCAGGGATCATCTATCTATTCCAAGATCGATCTGAGATCTGGCTATCACCAGCTGCGAGTACGAGATATTGATATACCAAAGACAGCATTCCGTACCAGGTATGGACATTACGAATTTATTGTCATGCCTTTTGGTTTAACGAATGCTCCAGCGGTGTTCATGGGGTTGATGAACCGTGTCTTTCAGAGATATTTAGATGAATTTGTGATTGTTTTTATTGATGATATTTTGGTGTACTCTAAGAATCTGAATGAGCATGCCAATCATTTGAGAATTGTGTTGCAAACATTGAGAAATGAAAGATTATATGCGAAACTGTAAAAGTGTGAGTTTTTGCTGAGACAGGTTGTCTTCTTGGGTCATATCATATCTGGAGATGGTATTTCTGTGGATCCGAGTAAAGTGGAAGCTGTGATCAGTTGGCCGAGACCGACTTCGGTGCCTGAGATACGCAGTTTCATGGGGATAGCAGGGTACTATAGACGATTCATCAAAGATTTCTCCAGTATTGCGAAGCCGATTACCCAGTTGACACAGAAAAATGCGCCGTTTGTGTGGTCTGAGGATTGTGAGTCTAGCTTCTTAGAATTGAAGAAGAGGCTGACCAGTGCACCTGTCTTGATGATTCCTTCAGGTACTGGCGATTTCGTTGTATATTGTGATGCATCTCACAGAGGGCTAGGATGTGTTCTTATGCAGCGGGGTCATGTGATCGCATATGCCTCTAGACAGCTGAAGCCACACGAGATTCGATACCCCATTCATGATCTTGAATTGGCGGCTATCGTATTTGCCTTGAAGATCTGGCGTCACTATCTTTATGGTGAGAAATTTGAGATTTACTCTGACCATAAAAGCCTGAAGTATCTGTTTTCTCAGTCAGAGTTGAACATGAGGCAGCGTAGATGGCTTGATCTACTAAAAGATTTTGATTGCGAGATCAAGTACTATCCAGGGAAGTCAAATGCAGCAGCAGATGCCTTGAGTCGAAAGGTTTGTGCCATATCCTTATCAACTATAGGTGTTTCGAATTTAGTTGAAGATTATTGTTTGTCTGGTTTAGCATTTGACACAGATAGTAGACCATTAAGACTTGCCACGATTCAAGTTGAGCCAGATTTGATTATAAAAATCAAAGAAGCTCAAAGAACAGATCAGAATATACAGCATTCAATTCAGATGGTCAGATCAGGACATTAGTCTGAATAGCAGGTACGTGATTCTGTCCTGTATGTGAATAACCGTATTGTAGTGCCAGATGTTTCAGAGTTGAAACAACAGATATTATCAGCAGCGCACTGTAGTCGGTTCAGCATTCATCCTGGTGGCAGGAAGATGTACAACGATCTAAAGACACAGTTCTGGTGGAAACAGATGAAATCGGACATTGCCGAATTTGTGTCTAAGTGGTTAAATTGCCAACAGGTGAAGGCTGAGAGAAAGAAGCCAGGAGGTTTACTTCAGAATTTGTCTATTCCAGATTGGAAATGGGATCACATTTCCATGGATTTTGTGACGAAGTTACCTCGATCATCCCGAGGCTGTGACGCGATTTGGGTCATTATTGACAGATTGACCAAATCGGCTTGTTTTATTCCATACAGAATGACATACAGACACGAAAAGATGGCCGAGACCTATATTAGAGAAGTAGTCAGATTGCATGGTGTGCCGAAGTCTATCGTATCAGATCGTGATCCACGATTCACTTCACACTTTTGGCACAGTTTGCAGCAGGCCTTAGGTACGACATTACACCTGAGTACTGCTTATCATCCTCAGACCGACGGACAGTCAGAGCGGACTATCCAGACTTTAGAGGACATATTGAGAGCTGTAGTGCTAGATTTCGGCACTAGTTGGCAAGATTCACTACCATTGTGTGAATTCTCGTACAACAACAGCTATCAAACGAGCATAGAGATGGCACCGTTTGAAGCTTTGTATGGCAAGAAATGCAGATCTCCTCTATATTGGGATGATATATCTGAAGTACCAGAACTTGGGCCTGATATGATTCTGGAAATGACTGAGAAGGTGAAGATCATTCAGAAGCGAATGAAGACGGCACAGGATAGGCAAGCCAAATATGCCAATATAAGACATAGACCGCTAGTATTTGAACAAGGAGACAGAGTGTTTTTGAAGATTTCTCCTTTCAGAGGCGTTGTCAGATTTGGCAAACGCGGGAAGTTGTCTCCTAGATACATCGGTCAATACGAGATTCCTGAAAAGATTGGCGATCGAGCATATCGACTGGCTTTTCCTCCTTCTCTATCCGGGATACATGACGTTTTTCATGTATCGATGCTGCGTAGATACATGCCAGATTGTTCTCATGTCATTCGACCTGACGAAGCTGAGCTGGATCAGACATTGAGTTATGTGGAACAACCGATACAGATTCTTGATCGGAAAGAAAAACAGCTCAAAACGAAGACTATTCCCTAGTGAAAGTCCAGTGGAGTCGTCATAGCACCGAGGAAGCGACTTGGGAGACAAAAGCAGATATGAAACTGAAATATCCCGAGTTATTCTCATGATGTGAGTATTTATTCAGCTTTTGATTTTACTGCTGTTTGTACACACTTTGATTAATTAATTTAACGTTCGAGGACGAACTAATATCTAAGAGGGGGAGAAATGTAATGCCCTAGATTGTATGTGGATAAAATGAAAAGATGAAGTGTTGCTTGAAGAAAGGGACCGCACCCGCGCCTAGAGAAGCACCGCACCCGCGGTGCATGGACAGAAAGTTAGCCATTTTTACAGTAGGTTCACCGCACCCGCGGTCCAAGAAAGAGTGCACCTGCGGTTGATGGACAGAGAGTTGGAAAGTATTTACAGAAATGACACCGCACCCGCGGTTCAAATGTAACCGCACCCGCGTTGATGACACCGCACCCGCGGTTTTATATGTAGCGCACCCGCGGTTCCTGAACTACCGCACCCGCAGTCATGCGTGTTACTTGAAAAATATGACACTTGCCCCTCAACATGCAAGATATATATATGAAATGTCATTCATTCTTCTTCATTTTCAGCAGATGGAACGAGAGAGAGAGACTTCAAGAATTCCTTCATGCTCTATTTCTTTTGGAAATTGATTGTATAAGATATCTTCATCAGAATTTTAATTAGAGTTCAGATTTGTGATCTTCTCAACCAAGGCTACAAGAAGAGGTAAATATTGTTCAATTCCAACATGATTTACATATAATGTGTTGGAGAAATTATGATATGGTTACTATTAGAGATTCTTGAGATTATAGATGTCGTATATTCGCAACCGGATCGAAGAAACAGTACCGTATGCATTTGTTGTGTATTTTAGCATATCTTGATTGAGAATATGCAGATTTTGAGAGTATGATGTATATATGATGATGATTATGAGTTGAGACCTATGAATTGGTGATATATGTTGAGAGTTGGATTGACCGGTATCGAGAAATTACGTCGTTATGCCGTTAAATTGTACCGAGATCAAGTATTGAATTGGATATGTGTTGATTGAGATTAGAGATTGATAGAATATGTATCAACATTTCCATTTCAGATTTGATATTGACAGATTCGTCTTCGAGACTTCAACTACGACAGATTGTACGACGAAAGGTATAATTCATGTTTTGTTTGGGGAAGACACAACTCAAATGAGATTCAATTTGAGTTTCTCAACCAAATCACATACTAGAATTGTTGTTCATCTTTTGATATGAATTTGATTTGTTTATAGATCTATATTCAAATCTCTTGATAGGATGTTGTCTTGTTTATAGATTTATATTCAAGCCTTTGAGATAGGAGAGTCATTGGCAGACTTGCCAAACATGATGTTCGGTGGTATCGACGCTTCGGACCAGATTCAATCCGATTGTAGACATTCGATACAGATATGACCAAAGTCTAGGAATAAGACGTACAGTCACCCCGATTGGGAGGGTAGGTGACAGCCATTGACGTTTTATTCACACCGGAATCCCTAGAGTAGAGTCGATTCGAGTCAAGACATGATTTGATTTGAATTGCATGTTTAGATAGATCGGTTTCATAGACTATGGAGCAATGGTTATTGCTTTCATGCATGATTTATGATTTCGTATCAGCATGTATACATGTTTTATACTGGGATTTGTTCTCACCGGAGTTACCGGCTGTTTTTATGTCTGTATGTGTGCATAACAACAGGTGGGGCAGGATCTGGGTCACGTCAGAGATGAGATCAAGATAGCGTGGTGACTACGGGCGCAGAAGATCAATAGTGATGTTGTACTAGATTTGTATTACTTGTAGTTTATGGTTTGTATTAAACACTTGTGATGTGTTTGTAGTAGAACATGACATGTATATTATATGTGTTGTAATTAAATAAAGAAAGATATTATGCTTAGTATTTACATTTGAATTAATGTTAAAAAGCGAAAATTTGACCCACATTTTGAATAAAGATCCAATTAATCCCGAAAAGAATGGAGTTCGAGCCCGGGTCCCCACACATTTCTTCCTCAGTTTCAGCAGATGAAACGAGAGAGAGAGACTACAAGAATTCCTTCATGCTCTATTTCTTTTAGAAATTGATTGTATAAGATATCTTCATCAGAATTGTAATTAGAGTTCAGATTTGTGATCTTCTAAACCAAGGCTACAAGAAGAGGAAAATATTGTTCAATTCCAACATGATTTAGATTTTATGTGTTGGAGAAATTATGATATGGTTACTATTAGATATTCTTAAGATTATAGATGTCGTATATTCGCAACCGGATCGAAGAAATAGTACCATATGCATTTGTTATGAATTTTAGCATATCTTGATTGAGAATATGCAGATTTTGAGAGTATGATGTATATATGATTATGATTATGAGTTGAGACCTATGAATTATTGATATATGTGGGAGTTGGATTGACCGGTATTGAGAAATTACGTTGTTATGCCGGCAAATGGTACCGAGGTCAAGTATTGAATTGGATATGTGTCGATTGAGATTAGAGATTGATAGAATATGTATCAACATTTCCATTTCAGATTTGATAGTGACAGATTCGTCATCGAGACTTCGACATCGACATACATTGTGCGACGAAAGGTATAATTCATGTTTTGTTTGGGGAAGACTCAACTCAAATGAGATTCAATTAGAGTTTCCCAACCAAATCACATACTAGAATTGTTGTTTATCTTTTGATATGAATTTGATGTGTTTATAGATTTATATTCACATCTCATGATATGATGATGTCTTATTTATAGATTTACATTCAAGCCTTTAAGATAGGAGAGTCATTGGCAGACTTGCCAAACTAGATGTTCGGTGGTATCGATGCTTCGGACCAGATTCAATCCGATTGTAGACATTCGATACAGATATGACCGAAGTCAAGGAATAAGACGTACAGTCACCCCGATTGGGAGTGTAGGTGACAGCCATTGACGTCTTATTTACACCGGGATCCCTAGAGTAGAGTCGATTCGAGTCAAGACATGATTTGATTTGAATTGCATGTTTAGATAGATCAGTTTCATAGACTATGGAGCCAAGGTTATTGCTTTCATGCATGATTTATGATTTCGTATCAGCATGTATACATGTTTTATACTGGGATTTGTTCTCACCGGAGTTTCCGACTGTTTTTATGTCTGTATGTGTGCATAACAACAGGTGGGGCAGGATCTGGGTAACGTCAGAGATGAGATCAAGATAGCGTGGTGACTACGGGCGCAGAAGATCAATAGTGATGTTGTACTAGATTTGTATTACTTGTAGTTTATGGTTTGTATTAAACACTAGTGATGTGTTTGTAGTAGAACATGACATGTATATTATATGTGTTGTAATTAAATAAAGAAAGATATTATGCTTAGTATTTACATTTGAATTAATGTTAAAAAGCGAAAATTTGACCCACATTTTTAATAAAGATCCAATTAATCCCGAAAAGAATGGAGTTAGAGCCCGGGTCCCCACAATCTTTCTATCTTCATTTATTGGCGATTCAGACATTTCAGTACAAATTCTGCCAACATTTCAGTACAAATTCTGTCACCACTAATATAATCTGTCTATGTCAAAACTATCTGTTCAAATATCATACATTCTCAGTCACCAAAATGAAAACTGAATCCACTATGGTGTGTTTTTGACACTATCTGTCATTTCAGATTCGAACTATTTTGTACAAACAAATCAGTTAATAATATAAAAAAATATACCTACCTGGTATTCGGTTCTGACTATCGATATCAAATTCTGTCGTGCAATTCTGAAACATTTGACATCACAAGATAATCATTCTCATACAGTAAAAATCACATATCTGCCACTCTGATCGATGTTCTGCTCTGGTTATCGAATTTAAGTTCTGAACATTCTGGTTTAATCTCTGAACTGCCTAAATTCTCGAATCCAGCCCTGATTCGGTTTGAATAATCTGTATCAAATATTTATCTAGAAGCTAACAATTCCCAAGCAGTTCAAAACATAATTGGATAAGATAATCTGCCAAGTCAGACAAAAATAAATTTATGATCTTTCTGATATCGGTATCATTCTCAGTCACTGATCACAATCTCAACTGTGTCAAAATCAATCGGTATATTAACTTCAAATATCGCAGACTCTGAACAAAATCTATTTCAAGCAGGATTTATATCTGAATAATTTCTGTATACGATAATCACAGTTCTCAGAGTATTCAATACAATCTTCAGATATTCGATTCAATCAAACAGATGCTGCAAATATATCAAAATATCATAGATACAACGAGCCTGAAATCATCAGAATATCTCTGAACATACTGAAACATGCCACAGAGAAACACTAAATCAAATGTAACTCCTGGCCAGTACTCTTCTACTGATCTTTCAATTCTTTCAATTTATTCAGTGACATTCTGTACATTCAATATCATTCTGTACTGAATTCTAAAACACAAACAGTACCTGGTATCAATTCAATTCTGAAATCTATCTTCCTGATATAAAGCAAATCCAAAATCTTATCTAGGAAGACGTCAACCAACTCGTACATCACTTGGCAAATCTGCCAATACTAGGCTCGATTTCAGCATGTCTAGTGAATGCATAAGGATACCATCTGCTCCTTTCCGTATCAATCGAGTCATAAACAATACAGATATCAAAGGAATTCTAGATCTAGAATCCTTAACGTGGAATTTCTACTCATCAGCCTTATCTGGTCTGAATCTTATATTTTTCTGGAAGGAATCTACAACAGTTCTGTACTTGTTCAGCATATTAATATCAATAATGCGGTCAAATCAGAAACACAAGTACATCATAATCTAACTCAATCTCATTCTCATCTTACTGTAGTATACAATATTTCACAGAAATCTCTGATATCAATCTTTCTTTCCCAAAAAGTAAGGGAATCAATACTACAGTACCAACAGACTCAACAGATACAGCATATCTCAATGCAACTCAGTCAAAGATAATCGTAGGGAATGCATTAGTATATATCAATACCTATGCAATATAATCATAAAAGAACAGTACCTGCCACTATATCATCAGGTGTGTCTTGTATCTGTTCCTCGGTCTTCTGCTCCCTAAAATCTTGGGGAACTTCTCTGAGGACAAACTCTAGCAAAGTGTCCCGACTGTCTACAAATATGGCAACTACCAGTCACTCCCTGGCATTGCTCTGTGGGATGTCTCCCTCCGCAAGTTCTGCAATATACTCCAGTATAACTCGGGCTGGAACCACTGGAGCTAGATGAACCACTCAGTCCGCTCCCTAACTTCTTAAACTGTTTCTTTCGAGCTTTCAGCAATTCTTGCTTTCCACTCGTAATGCCTTTATCAAATTTAAGAGGGAGTTGTTGTGTTTGGAGTGGAATCACATCCAATCTTTCTCGTTGTCGAATCAGACTCACCTCAGCTCTCTTTGCCCTACTCAAAGTATCAGAAAAATGATAAGGTCGCTGCATATTTATCAATGCAACTATCTTTGAATTCAATCCTTTTGATGAACTGTTCAGCTACAGCTTCATCATTTCCAGCTATCTGAGGAACAAAACGCAGTAGAGTAGAGAATTTAGCAACATATTCTTCAATATTCAGTTGGCCTTGTCTCAAATTCTCAAACTCTACTCTTTTATCTTCCCGGTACGAAACTGAGAAAAATCTTCAATAGAATTCAGCTTTGAAGACTTCCCACGTGATCACAGTACCACGTTGTTCTAATATTCCTTTGATTATAATCCACCAACTTCTGGCAGCCTCTCGTAACTGGTGGAATACCAGTTTAATTCTCTGTTCATCCGAATACTTAAGCAAATCAAACAACAGTTCTATGTCATCTAACCAATTCTGACACCCTTCAGACATCTCAGTACCCCTCAAAATCGGCGGTTGAAACGACTGAAATTTCTTCAACTGTATTTCCATCGTAGTTTCTGATATATCTATCTGTTCAACCGAAGTACTGCCCCATTTTGAAATTCTTCTAGGAGGTATATCTGATTATCAAAACCATTAGTAACCCAAATACTACAAACATGTTCCATTCTTTCTCGGATCATCTTACTGCTGATCATGAATCAGATCTGATTCATACTCAATAATACATAATACCAACTCAAATAGGATATTCATGTAAACATGTATTTCAAAGCAGTAAATCATAGTATCATGCTAGCATGCATAATGTAAATCACCATTAAAATAAATCTCATGCTAGCAATCACATGCAAGGAAAGAAAACTCAATCTACCCCGTTCATTCTCTTCTATCTCAATCTAAAGGATCTATCGCTCTGATACCACCTGTTGGGATTTAATCATCTTTGGGATTTAATTATCAATTAAGATAACCAGGGTCTAAAAATTTTTCTTTTTAAAAACGTAAGTGCGGAACGTAATGGAATTTAACTAATATACATCTCAGTATAAAAGTACAATAATGTACAACAATTATTCAAACTAATCTAAGGTTCAACTACTAAATTCCAAGTATTAAACCAAGTCTACAATAAGTCCGGAATAACAACTCTAAACTCGTCTTCTCTCATCATCTTCTTGACCCCGATCCTGCCCCACCTGTTGTCATGCACACATACAAAACAAGACAACAGCCGGATACTCCGGTGAGAATAAATCCCAGTATAAAACATGTATACATGCATATCCACAATATAAATCATAAAGCATACTATCATGCATAAAATCAATAGCAATAGGTTTCATAGTTTATGAAACTAAATCAAGATAAGCATGCAGTAACAATGGGTTTCATAATCTTTGAAACCAAAATAAAATAAGCACGCAACTCAATTCAATTCATATCTTGACTCGACTTAACTCTAACTCTAGGGATCCCGGTGTGAATAAGATGTAACAGATCTCCCACCTACTCTCCCAATCGTGGTGGCATTACATCTTATTCCTAAACTTCGACCTGGTCTGTATCGAAATCTACAATCGGAGTGAATCCGATCCGAAGCATCGATATCACCGAACGTTTAGAAAATTGGCGTATCTACCAATGATACTCCTATCTCAGTACATATATATAAATCAATATAAAGTACAAACAGAACAAGTATGTGATTTTGTTGGGAAACTCAAATTGAATCTCATTTGAGTTGTGTCTTCCCCAAACAAAACATGAATTATACATTTGTCTTCCCGGTCTGACGAAGACGAAGTCTTGTATTCCAATCTGTCCATACCCAGTCTGGCAATGAAAATCATATAAATACAATATCAGTATATAATTCGATTCAAAACCTGTTCTGATCAATACTCAAATCAGTATATAATCAAATCCATATCTGAACAAGGTACAATCTAATTCATATCCACGATATCATCGAAATCATTACTGAATCTGATCACTCTAAATCAACTGATGTTTCGACGGCATAACAATACAGTTTCGATATCCCCGTCAATCTCAACATCACAGATATAATATCAGAATTCATAATCAGTATCAGTACAATTCATAATATCAATATCTGTACACTTAAGAACAGTAACAACACAACTCTGATATCAAATCCCAATCAATATCTTTCGAAAATCATAACAATTGTATAAACAGTCTATTCTTTAATCTGACTTCAGTTATACAATGCCTACTGTAGCAGAAACACCATATCTGATTCATATTCAATTCTGACAATATCATAAATTCAAATCATGTCTAGACGTAACAAAATTTACGTCCAGTTGTAGCCTGCGTTGATAGGAACACAGTACTGAAGTCGGATTTAAAATCTGACAGACGGATTTCTCGTAAATCACAAATCTTCACACATAAGGAACTTGGAGCTTCTTCCCTCGTTCTCCTTCTTTCTTTTTACATCAGAGGAGACTAAGTTTGTTCCTTATATAAACATATATATACACGCTGCATTCAAGAGACCAAGTGGCATTTTTCCATTCTGCATGCCGCGCGCATATGCGCGCACAAAGTCGCGCATATACGCCGGAGGTTCGGCCCGTCACCTTCCGCATTTATCTTCTCGCGCATATGCGCGACATATCTCGCGCATATGCGCGAGATGTTCTGTCTCGCACATCCCTTCCATCGCGCATATGCGCGCCTTCCGCCGCGCATGTGCGCCGAACTCTCTGGACGTTCCGCGCATGTGCGCGCATTCAAGCCGCGCATATGCGCCCAAGGTTCTGGACGTTCCGCGCATGTGCGCGCATGGTTCTTTCTTCCTCGCGCATGTGCGCCCATACATGTCGCGCATATGCGCGGGGACTTTTCTTGCACAAATTGTCAAATCTTCTTTCGGCTCTCCCGGTCTGATCCTTTCGGTCTATAAACACCTCTCCATTATGAATAATTCATTTCAGATTAATCTCAGATTACAGTGATAAAATCTCGGGCCTTACAGTTGAGCAAAAGAAACAACTTGCACATCATCTAACAACTCACCCTCCACAGCACAACACTCAATACTCGCATGAGACACAATTGGAGTATCAACATTCAAATCATCCACAAGTTTTGCAAAGTTGGAAGCGAAATCCTCATTCGGACAATGATGAAAATCATGTCCTATGTAAGGCTCGAGATTTATTAGTCTTCATTGATGTGATATTCGGAATATATGAGTATGCATGACATGTAATGAGAGGCACTGAGTGAGATTATGAAGTGGTGCATGAAATATAGACCGCACCCGCGGTAAGGAAAGGACCGCACCCGCGGTTATGGTTCACGAAATATGGAAGAGTTACAGTTGTATGAGCGCACCCGCGCCTAGAGAAGCACCGCACCCGCGGTGGATGGACAGAAAGTTGAATAGAATTACAGTAGCAACACCGCACCCGCGGTTCCAGAGGCAGCGCACCCGCGGTGTTGCTACAGTGAGGGCTGCGCACCCGCGTTACAGGACTGAGCGCACCCGCGGTCGAAGCTTTCGGAAGAGTTGATGTATATCATTACACTGAGCGCACCCGCGGTTATAGAATAAGCACACCCGCGGTGCGACGTGCAACATGAAGAGGAAGGTATAATTCATGTGAATTCGGGAGATACGACTCAAATTAGACTTGGTTGGAGTTTCCCTAAATCACATACTAGATTTATTATTTATATTTGATTATGATTATGTCTTGTTTATAGATTTATATTCAAGCATTTGAAATAGGAGAGTCATTGGCAGACTTGCTAAACTAGACGTTCGGTGCTATCGACGCTTCGGATCAGATTCAATCCGATTGTAGACATTCGATACAGACCGGACCGAAGTCTAGGAATAAGACGTACAGTTACCCCGATTGGGAGGGTGGGTGACAGACAGTGACGTCTTATTCACATCAGGATCCCTAGAGTTAGAGTCGAGTCGAGTCAAGATATGAATTGAATTGAGTTGCATGCTTATCTTATTTTGATTTCAGAGATTATGGAATCCATTGTTACTGCATGCTTATTTTGATTTGATTTCCTAGACTATGAAACCTATTGTTATGAATTTTATGCATGATAATATGCTTTATGATTTATATTGTGTATATGCATGTATACATGTTTTATACTGGGATTTATTCTCACCGGAGTATCCGGCTGTTGTCTTGTTTGTATGTGTGCATGACAACAGGTGGGACAGGATCAGGGTCAAGAAGATGAGTTAGAGTGGTGATGCCGGACTTATTGTAGACTTGGTTTAATACTTGAAATTTAGTAGTTGAACCTTAGACTAGTTTGAATAATTGTTGTACATTATTGTACTTTTATACTGAGATGTATATTAGTTAAATTCCATTACGTTCCGCACTTACATTTGTAAAAAGAAAAATTTTTAGATCCTGTTTATCTTAATTGATAATTAAATCCCAAAGATGACTAAGGAAATGATTAGCGTCCGGGTCCCCACAACAGGTGGTATCAGAGCCATAGATCCTTTAGAATGAGATAGAAGAGAATGAGCGGGGTAGAGCGAGTTTTCTTTCCTTGCATGTGATTGCTAGCATGAGATTTATGTTAATGTTGATTTACATTATGTATGCTAGCATGAAACTATGATTTACTGCTTTGAAATACATGTTATCTAATTATCTGATTTGAACTGGTAATATGTATTATTATGAATCAGATATTATTCATGATCAGCAGTAAGATGATCAGAGAAAGATTGGAACAGATTTGTAGTATTTGAGTACTAATGTTTTGATAAGCAGATATACCTCCACGGAGAATTCCAGAAAGAGGTAGTACTTCGACTGAACAGATAGATGTATCAGAAACTCAGATGGAAATACAGTTGGAAGAATTTCAGTTATTTCAGCCGCCGATTCTGAGTGGTGTCGAGACGTCTGAAGAGTGTTAGAACCTGGTTTAATGACATAGAAATATTGTTTGATTTACTTGATTATTCAGATGAGCAGAGAATTAAACTGATATTCCACCAGTTACGAGAGACCGCCAGAAATTGGTGGATTACAAGTAAAAGAATGCTAGAACAGAGAGGTACAGTGATTTCGTGGGAAATATTCAGAACTGAATTTTATCGAAGATTTTTCTTAGTTTCGTACCGGGAGGACAAGAAAGCAGAATTTGAGAATTTGAGACAAGGCCAACTGAATATTGAAGAATATGTTGCGAAATTCTCTACAATACTGCGTTTTGCTCCTAATGTAATTGGAAATGATGAAGCTGTAGTGGATCAGTTCGTCAGAGGATTGAACTCGGAGATAGTTGCATTGATGAATATGCAGCGACCTTATCATTTTGCTGATGCCTTGAGTAAAGCGAACAGAGCGGAGGCGAGTCTGATTAGACAACTAAAAAGGGTGTGTGCGATGCAACCCCAGACACAGCAATCCCCTCTCCGATTTTATAACGCCCCGAAAATTTAAAGGTCCACGCGAACCACATGCGCAAATTATTAAATTCCTTGTGCATTTCAATTAATTGTTTTAATTACATAAATTAATTATGTTGTGCATATTTGTATGTTTAAAATATATTTTTCTTCATGGTTGCATTAAAATGTATTTTAAAAGGGATATTCGAGTTGCAATCGAGGAATGGAGATCGAGGGCTGAAAAATAGAAAATGTTTTTATTGGTTATATGTTTTTAATTATTTAAAATATGGGTGATGCCTTTTCTTATTTTTTGAAAATATGGGGTTTTGAGGTGGTTTTATACGCCGGAACGTAAATTTTATCGGGGTTGGTTTTTCAACAAAAATTCAAACGTTTTGGCAACCCGGCTAATAAATTCACAAACTTATTTTTAGCAAAACTATTTTAAAATTTTAATTATATCCTAATCAAGACTAATGGGCCTAATTGGTTAGCTTAATAGGCCTAAGTCCTAATTAGTGAATTAATTAGTATTTAAAGTTTTAAATCACCAAAAATCCTTCACTTTGCAAAACTATCTCAACTGTGTCAAAATCAATCGGTATATTAACTTCAAATATCGCATACTCTGAACAAAATCTATTTCGAGCAGGATTTATATCTGAATAATTTCTTTATACAATAATCACGGTTCTCAGAGTATTCAATACAATCTTCAGATATTCGATTCAATCAATCAGATGCTGCAAATATATCAAAATATCATAGATACAACGAGCCTGAAATCATCAGAATATCTCTGAACATACTGAAACATGCCACAGAGAAACACTAAATCAAATGTAACTCCTGGCCAGTACTCTTCTACTGATCTTTCAATTCTTTCAATTTATTCAGTGACATTCTGTACATTCAATATCATTCTGTACTGAATTCTAAAACACAAACAGTACCTGGTATCAATTCAATTCTGAAATCTATCTTCCTGATATAAAGCAAATCCAAAATCTTATCTAGGAAGACGTCAACCAACTCGTACATCACTTGGCAAATCTGCCAATACTAGGCTCGATTTCAGCATGTCTAGTGAATGCATAAGGATACCATCTGCTCCTTTCCGTATCAATCGAGTCATAAACAATACAGATATCAAAGGAATTCTAGATCTAGAATCCTTAACGTGGAATTTCTACTCATCAGCCTTATCTGGTCTGAATCTTATATTTTTCTGGAAGGAATCTACAATAGTTCTGTACTTGTTCAGCATATTAATATCAATAATGCGGTAAAATCAGAAACACAAGTACATCATAATCTAACTCAATCTCATTCTCATCTTACTGTAGTATACAATATTTCACAGAAATCTCTGATATCAATCTTCCCAAAAAGTAAGGGAATCAATACTACAGTACCAACAGACTCAACAGATACAGCATATCTCAATGCAACTCAGTCAAAGATAATCGTAGGGAATGCATTAGTATATATCAATACCTATGCAATATAATCATAAAAGAACAGTACCTGCCACTATATCATCAGGTGTGTCTTGTGTCTGTTCCTCGGTCTTCTGCTCCCTAAAATCTTGGGGAACTTCTCTGAGGACAAACTCTAGCAAAGTGTCCCGACTGTCTACAAATATGGCAACTACCAGTCACTCCCTGGCATTGCTCTGTTGGATGTCTCCCTCCGCAAGTTCTGCAATATACTCCAGTATAACTCGGGCTGGAACCGCTGGAGCTAGATGAACCACTCAGTCCGCTCCCTAACTTCTTAAACTGTTTCTTTCGAGCTTTCAGCAATTCTTGCTTTCCACTCGTACTGCCTTTATCAAATTTAAGAGGGAGTTGTTGTGTTTGGAGTGGAATCACATCCAATCTTTCTCGTTGTTGAATCAGACTCACCTCAGCTCTCTTTGCCCTACTCAAAGTATCAGCAAAATGATAAGGTCGCTGCATATTTATCAATGCAACTATCTCTGAATTCAATCCTTTGATGAACTGTTCAGCTACAGCTTCATCATTTCCAGCTATCTGAGGAACAAAACGCAGTAGAGTAGAGAATTTAGCAACATATTCTTCAATATTCAGTTGGCCTTGTCTCAAATTCTCAAACTCTACTCTTTTATCTTCCCGGTACGAAACTGAGAAAAATCTTCGATAGAATTCAGCTTTGAAGACTTCCCACGTGATCACAGTACCACGTTGTTTTAATATTCCTTTGATTATAATCCACCAACTTCTGGCAGCCTCTCGTAACTGGTGGAATACCAGTTTAATTCTCTGTTCATCTGAATACTTAAGCAAATCAAACAACAGTTCTATGTAATCTAACCAATTCTGACACCCTTCAGACATCTCAGTACCCCTCAAAATCGGCGGTTGAAACGACTGAAATTTCTTCAACTGTATTTCCATCGGAGTTTCTGATATATGTATCTGTTCAACCGAAGTACTGCCCCGTTCTGGAATTCTTCTAGGAGGTATATCTGATTATCAAAACCATTAGTAACCCAAATACTACAAACATGTTCCATTCTTTCTCGGATCATCTTACTGCTGATCGATCATGAATCAGATCTGATTCATACTCAATAATACATAATACCAACTCAAATCGGATAATCAGGTAAACATGTATTTCAAAGCAGTAAATCATAGTATCATGCTAGCATGCATAATGTAAATCAACATTAAAATAAATCTCATGCTAGCAATCACATGCAAGGAAAGAAAACTCAATCTACCCCGCTCATTCTCTTCTATCTCAATCTAAAGGATCTATCGCTCTGATACCACCTGTTGTGGGGAACCGGACGCTAATCATCTTCTTAATCATCTTTGGGATTTAATTATCAATTAAGATAACCAGGGTCTAAAAATTTTTCTTTTTAAAAACGTAAGTGCGGAACGTAATGGAATTTAACTAATATACATCCCAGTATAAAAGTACAATAATGAACAACAATTATTCAAACTAATCTAAGGTTCAACTACTAAATTCCAAGTATTAAACCAAGTCTACAATAAGTCCGGAATCACCACTCTAAACTCGTCTTCTCTCATCATCTTCTTGACCCCGATCCTGCCGCATCTGTTGTCATGCACACATACAAAACAAGACAACAGCCGGATACTCCGGTGAGAATAAATCCCAGTATAAAACATGTTTACATGCATATACACAATATAAATCATAAAGCATACTATCATGCATAAAATCAATAGCAATAGGTTTCATAGTTTATGAAACTAAATCAAGATAAGCATGCAGTAACAATGGGTTTCATAATCTCTGAAACCAAAATAAAATAAGCACGCAACTCAATTCACTTCATATCTTGACTCAATTTAACTCTAACTCTAGGGATCCCGGTGTGAATAAGATGTAACAGATCTCCCACCTACTCTCCCAATCGTAGTGGCGTTACATCTTATTCCCAAACTTCGGTCTGGTCTGTATCGAAATCTACAATCGGAGTGAATCTGATCCGAAGCATCGATATCACCGAACGTTTAAAAAATTGGCGTATCTACCAATGATACTCCTATCTCAGTACATATATATAAATCAATATAAAGTACAAACAGAACAAGTATGTGATTTTGTTGGGAAACTCAAATTGAATCTTATTTGAGTTGTGTCTTCCCCAAACAAAACATGAATAATACCTTTGTCTTCCCGGTCTGACGAAGACGAAGTCTTGTATTCCAATCTGTTCATACCCAGTCTGGCAATGAAAATCATATAAATACAATATCAGTATATAATTCGATTCAAAACCTGTTCTGATCAATACTCAAATCAGTATATAATCTGATCCATATCTGAACAAGGTACAATCTAATTCATATCAACGATATCATAGAAATCATTACTGAATCTGATCACTCTAAATCAACTGATGTTTCGACGGCATAACAATACAGTTTCGATATCCCCGTCAATCTCAACATCACAGATATAATATCAGAATTCATAATCAGTATCAGTACAATTCATAATCTCAATATCTGTACACTTAAGATCAGTAACAACACAACTCTGATATCAAATCCCAATCAATATCTTTCGAAAATCATAACAATTGTATAAACAGTCTATTCTATAATCTGACTTCAGTTATACAATGCCTACTGTAGCAGAAACACCATATCTGATTCATATTCAATTCTCACAATATCATAAATTCAAATCATGTCTAGACGTAACAAAACTTACGTCCAATTGTAGCCTGCGTTGATAGGAACACAGTACTGAAGTCGAATTTAAAATCTGACGGACGGATTTCTCGTAAATCACAAATCTTCACACGTAAGGAACTTGGAGCTTCTTCCCTCGTTCTCCTTCTTTCTTTTAGCTTCAGAGGAGACTAAGTTTGTTCCTTATAAATACATATATATACACGTTGCATTCAAGAGACCAAGTGGCATTTTTCCATTTTGCATGCCGCGCGCATATGCGCGCACAAAGTCGCCCATATGCGCCGGAGGTTCGGCCCGGCACCTTCCGCATTTATCTTCTCGCGCATATGCGCGACATATCTCGCGCATATGCGCGAGATGTTCTTTCTTGCACATCCCTTCCATCGCGCATATGCGCGCCTTCCGCCGCGCATGTGCGCCGAACTCTCTGGACGTTCCGCGCATGTGCGCGCATTCAAGCCGCGCATATGCGCCCAAGGTTCTGGACGTTCCGCACATGTGCGGGCATTCAAGCCGCGCATGTGCGCGCATGGTTCTGTCTTCCTCGCGCATGTGCGCCCATACATGTCGCGCATGTGCGCGGGGACTTTTCTTGCACAAATTGTCAAATCTTCTTTCGGCTCTTCTGGTCTGATCCTTTCCGTCTATAAACACGTATCCATTATGAATATTTCATTTCAGATTAATCTCCGATTACAGTAATAAAATCTCGGGCCTTACATTTCTCCCCCTCTTAGATCTGAGTTCGTCCTCGAACTCGCAAGTAATCAATTCAGACATATCATAAGAAATGTATACAGAGTTTAAATCAGAAACTCATCTCAATGAATCCATTCTGAAATCTCAATTTCATGACAAATTCTGTCTTTCAGATAGTCTCTTTGATGCCCTGTCAACTTACTGTATTTTCAATAATAGAATAGTCCTTATTCTGAAATATCTTTCTTGTACGGATCTATGATTCTAAATTGGAATAATAATTCAAGAGCATCATATCATAATACCCTTCGAAATAACTCTGACATAATCAATCTCACAATACTGGCTATACAACATCCGTATATACCAATCAACAGCTCATACCAAATCAATATCATCAGCTGTTATCAGATCTGTTTATCCCAGTCCAGGATTTACTCAATCTCGGCTTCAAATACCAACAGTCATCGTCCGACTTTGGCATATTAAGTCTATCTGGTCTGAGCTATCTTCATTCTCTTCTGAATTAGCTACATTTTCTTTGTCATACCTCTGACCGTATCAGATCCTATATCAGGTATCTCCGAGATATTATTCTTATACCAAAGAAATCTGCAGTACTCACTGTTCAATGTATCGTCTGTAACTATTTCATTATCCATCTGGTTATCTGATAACTATTATCGTACAATAATTCACACAGCGACAATATGTCATATCAACTAGTGCTAACATCCAGCACTACAACTCCATAAATATCTTTTAATATCTGGATAGTACGCTCTGGCTATCTGTCAGTCGGTGGATAATATATGAATGAGTTCATGGTATGTTCTGCCACAATTACAAACTCAATCAAAATTCACAATCTGATATAATCTATTTCAACATTCTGATCAATCTGACCATTTCTTTGACATCGATCTTTGTCATCTGGTCATGTTTGTACGTCATCTTGTACAAACTAATAGATATAGATTGAACAATCTGTCAATCACAATTATATTATATCATAATCTGGAAATTATTATAGTGATCTCACTACGAAATTCATCGAATTATACTCCCCATGTCTAGTCAGAAATATACCAATTCTGTAATAACTCTTCTGATTTCTATCTTTGTAATGCCCTAGATGGTATGTGGATAAAATGAAAAGATGAAGTGTTGCTTGAAGAAAGGGACCGCACCCGCGCCTAGAGAAGCACCGCACCCGCGGAGCATGGACAGAAAGTTAGCCATTTTTACAGTAGGGTCACCGCACCCGCGGTCCAAGAAAGAGTGCACCCGCGGTTGATGGACAGAGAATTGGAAAGTATTTACAGAAATGACACCGCACCCGCGGTTCAAACGTAACCGCAGAAGATCAATAGTGATGTTGTACTAGATTTGTACTACTTGTAGTTTATGGTTTGTATTAAACACTAGTGATGTGTTTGTAGTAGAACATGACATGTATATTATATGTATTGTAATTAAATAAAGAAAGATATTATGCTTAGTATTTACATTTGAATTAATGTTAAAAAGCAAAAATTTGACCCACATTTTGAATAAAGATCAAATTAATCCCGAAAAGAATGGAGTTAGAGCCCGGGTCCCCACAACAGGTGGTATCAGAGCAGTAGGTTCTGTAGACTGAGATAGAATAGAATGAGCGGTGTAGATCGAGTCTTCTTCCTTGCTTTTGATGTGCTAGCATGATTTAATGCTTTCCCTATTATATGTTGTATTGTATCTGAGTTGATTTACAACATATCCTTGTAAAGACTGAATCAGAACCGATTCTGGATCAGAGGTATATGATCAGAGGAGGGCTGAGACAGATTGTATAGATTGTATCCTAATCTGTTTGATAATCAGATATGCCGCCTAGAAGAATACCACAACCAGCTGCAGGTCAAGTGCCAGAAGAGGGGAGTACGTCAGGTACCCAGATGGACGTAACCGCTACCCCGATGGAGACTCTGTTGAAGCGGTTTCAGTCATTCTGACCCCCGACTTTGAAAGGCACAGAGAATGCAGCGGATTGCGAAAGCTGGTTGGATGATATAGAGATGTTATTTGAATCACTTGCCTATACAGATGAACGTAGAGTGAAGCTAGTTGGGCATCAATTGCAAGAAGTGGCCAAGAGTTGGTGGCTAACGGCGAAACGAGCCTTAGAACATCGAGGTATTGATATTACTTGGAAAGTGTTTAAAGATGAATTTTATCAACGTTTCTTTCCAGTGTCTTACCGAAAAGACAAAGGCGCCGAATTTGCCAACTTGAGACAGGGGCAATGGAACATAGAGGAGTATGTTGCCAAATTCTCGTCCTTGCTTCGATTTGCACCTCATGTAGCGGGGAATGATGAGGCAGTTGCCGATCAATTCATAAATGGTTTTAATCCGGATATCTTTACTTTAGTGAACACGGGACGACCCAACTGTGGGGACCCGGACGCTAATCGTGTTCTTAATCATTCTTGGGACTAATTAATCAATTATAAAACAGGGTCAAAAAATTTTTTTTTTTAAAATGCAGAACGTAGTGAAATAAAACATATATACATCTCAGTATAAAAGTACAAGTCCTGTACCACATACATTTATTCAACTAAGGTTTAACAGCTAATATCAAGTGTCCAACCCTATCTCTAATCCAAGTCCGGAGCCTCCACTCTAAACACGATCTTTCCTCATCTCCTCGACCCTGAACCTGTCCCACCTGTTGTCATGAACACATACAAAACAAGACAACAGCCGGATAACTCCGGTGAGAATAAATCCCAGTATAAACAATGTAAACATGCAATCATATAAAAACATATACAAAAGCATATAACAAATATCATTCACATGCAGCCAATCAACAAACTTGTATGATATCAAAACTGTAAATCAACCAGTCATCACAGACTCGACTCAAACAACGCGTCGTCTCAAACTCGACTCAACTCTAACCTAGGGATCCCAATGTCTGGATATTGATAATTATATCGAATCTCAGTCGATAGGAATGAATCAACCCTAAACGGCATCGATATAATTCATATATCCAGTGTCTGGGCGAAACAGCCGCAGAATTGACGAA
This sequence comes from Primulina tabacum, assembly GCF_025594145.1. Classification (NCBI taxonomy): domain Eukaryota; kingdom Viridiplantae; phylum Streptophyta; class Magnoliopsida; order Lamiales; family Gesneriaceae; genus Primulina; species Primulina tabacum. Next base: position 26,031,149 of record NC_134561.1, on the reverse strand, counting down.
TCAGTCAAAAATTAAGCGAATCAGCCAATAACTAGACGAATCAGTCAGTAATTAAGCAAATCAGCCAAAGTTTAGACGAATCAGTCGATAACTAGACGAATCAGCCAATAACCAGACGAATCAGCAAGTGACTAAGCGAATCAGCCAATGACTAAACGAATCAGCAGTCCATACATGCATACAGTAACTAGGCGATTCAGCCGATGACTAGCGTGTCAGTAGTCAATACATGCAGTGGCTATAAATCAATAGACTACAAACATCAATCTCATCAATTACAAATATCAATGTAATAAACTAAGTATGTGATTTAGGGAGACTCGAGTCAAACCTCACTCGGGTTGTGCAATCCCAACTCAACATTAATTTATACCTTTCTTTCTGATACTCTGACTCTGTCGAAGTCTCGAACTCAAAGCCTGTCAATACTCAATCTGACAATAACAATATCGAGGGTACGATATCAATACACCACCCAAACAACACTGGATATAATCAGAATTCAATCAAATTCTTTTCCAACAACATAACGTCATAATTTCAATATACCCAGCAATATCATCTCAGTCAGATATCAATTCTAACATCTCATAATCGGTAATAATTCAATTCTGATATCAAATCGATTCCAAAACAACTCCGAAAATCGTAACAATTCCATATGGTATTTATTCTTCAGTCCGGTTTCGATTATACGATGTCTAACATGACCACAACATCATATAAGAATCATATCAGTTTCTGGCAATACCATAATTCCAAATCATATCAAAACATAGTAAAACTTACGTCCAGTTGTAGCCTACGTCGATAGGAACTCAATACTGAAGTCGGATTCAAAATCTAACGGACGGATTGAAATATAAAGGCGTAAGGATTTTCACCTTTTCTCCGAAGCCTTCTCCTTTTCTTATGAATTCTGAACGAATTCATGATATATATATATCTCGTACATGCAAGAGGGCAAGTGGCTCATCCCTCATACTGCACGTCTCGCGCATATGCGCGACTAATATCGGCGCATATGCGCGAGACCTACTGGTCTCGTGAATAAGCTTCTCGGCAGCTCGCACATATGCGCAACTCATCTCCGCGCATATGCGCGAGGTCCTCTGGACTTCTCTTGTACAGGCTCGTGCATATGCGCGAGGTCCTCTGCCCATGTCGCGCATATGCGCGCATCTGTGCTGCGCATATGCGCGAGGGCTATTGTTCCTCGCACAATTTCATGCATTATCTCGTCTTTCCCGGTCCGATCCTTTCCGTCTACAATCATATCAATTATCCACAAATCATTTCAGATTAATAGGATAAAATTCTCGGGCCTTACACCAACACTTTTTCTGAGGCGCTGAATCGAGCGAAGGGAGCAGAGGCTGGCTTGATTAGGCAGCGAGGAGCTTCCTATAGTGTTCAGGGTCAGAGACCGCCACCATTCGCCACACAGTTTCCACCACCTCCTCCTTGATTTGACAGTGGAAGCAGTAGTAGTGGAAAGAAAGATTCTTTGAAAGACAAGGGTAAGCAGTTTAAGAGAGCAGGAAGCAGTTCGTCGAGCTCCAGTGGGTCAAGACAGAGAGGTCCTGGCCAGAGTACAGATGTGACAGGTGTATATTGTACTACTTGTGGAGGCCGACATGCCACAGAGCAGTGTCAGGGAGTGATGGGCAGATGTAACATATGTAAGCAACAGGGACATTTTGCCAGAGTCTGTCCCCAGAGAGTTGCACAGAGATTTCAGAGTGCAGGGTCATCAGCATCAGTGACTCAGCCTGAGAGGCAAGCTTCGTCTGTCCATTCCTTCCAGCCCACGCCTACACAGTCCCAGCCTAGAGCCAGAGGTGGCTTGACTGTGAGCCAACCTCCTAGACAACAAGCTCAGGTGTTTGCATTGACGGAAGAGCAAGCCCAAGATGCACCAGACGATGTGATTGTAGATAACTGTTTTCTTTGCGGTTATCCTGCATATGTATTGATAGATACAGGTGCATCACATACATTCATATCAGAACGTTTCGCATTGACACATGAATTGCCTGTAGAGTCATTGTCTACTGTAGTGTCATTTCTTCTCCGTTGGGAAGTGGGCTGATATCTGTGACTTCAGTTAGACATTGCTTACTACAGTTTGAAGGGCATGAGATTGATTTAGAATGTGTTGTACTTGGTTTATCTGATTTTGATTGTATTGTCGGGATTGACATGTTAACTAAGTACAGAGCCACCGTAGACTGTTTTCACAAGATTGTCAGATTCAGACCTGAAATGACAGAGGAGTGGAAATTCTATGGTAAGGGTTCCAGATCTCGGATTCCCTTAGTATCTGCTCTAGCTATGAGAGTATATTGTTGCAGCAAGGAGCAGAAGGGTTCCTTATTTATTCAGTAGATTTACTGAAATCGAGCCCGACATTGGCAGATTTGCCAGTAGTACGGGAGTTTGCAGATGTATTTCTTGACGAGATTTCAGGGTTACCTCCAGCCCGAGAGATAGATTTTAGCATTGATCTTATTCCAGGTACCGTTCCTATTTCGAGAGCTCCATATAGGATGGTGCCAATAGATATGAAAGAATTGAAAGCACAATTAGAAGATCTTCTAGCCAAGGGATATATCAGACCTAGTGTATCTCCTTGGGGTGCTCCAGTGCTATTTGTGCGAAAGAAAGACGGTTCTATGAGATTGTGTATAGATTACAGGCAACTGAACAAGGCAACGATAAATAACAAATATCATTTGCCTCGTATCGACGACTTATTTGATCAGTTGCAGGGATCATCTATCTATTCCAAGATCGATCTGAGATCTGGCTATCACCAGCTGCGAGTACGAGATATTGATATACCAAAGACAGCATTCCGAACCAGGTATGGACATTACGAATTTATTGTCATGCCTTTTGGTTTAACGAATGCTCCAGCGATGTTCATGGGGTTGATGAACCGTGTCTTTCAGAGATATTTAGATGAATTTGTGATTGTTTTTATTGATGATATTTTGGTGTACTCTAAGAATCTGAATGAGCATGCCAATCATTTGAGAATTGTGTTGCAAACATTGAGAAATGAAAGATTATATGCGAAACTGTAAAAGTGTGAGTTTTGGCTGAGACAGGTTGTCTTCTTGGGTCATATCATATCTGGAGATGGTATTTCTGTGGATCCGAGTAAAGTGGAAGCTGTGATCAGTTGGCCGAGACCGACTTCGGTGCCTGAGATACGCAGTTTCATGGGGATAGCAGGGTACTATAGACGATTCATCAAAGATTTCTCCAGTATTGCGAAGCCGATTACCCAGTTGACACAGAAAAATGCGCCGTTTGTGTGGTCTGAGGATTGTGAGTCTAGCTTCTTAGAATTGAAGAAGAGGCTGACCAGTGCACCTGTCTTGATGATTCCTTCAGGTACTGGCGATTTCGTTGTATATTGTGATGCATCTCACAGAGGGCTAGGATGTGTTCTTATGCAGCGGGGTCATGTGATCGCATATGCCTCTAGACAGCTGAAGCCACACGAGATTCGATACCCCATTCATGATCTTGAATTGGCGGCTATCGTATTTGCCTTGAAGATCTGGCGTCACTATCTTTATGGTGAGAAATTTGAGATTTACTCTGACCATAAAAGCCTGAAGTATCTGTTTTCTCAGTCAGAGTTGAACATGAGGCAGCGTAGATGGCTTGATCTACTAAAAGATTTTGATTGCGAGATCAAGTACTATCCAGGGAAGTCAAATGCAGCAGCAGATGCCTTGAGTCGAAAGGTTTGTGCCATATCCTTATCAACTATAGGTGTTTCGAATTTAGTTGAAGATTATTGTTTGTCTGGTTTAGCATTTGACACAGATAGTAGACCATTAAGACTTGCCACGATTCAAGTTGAGCCAGATTTGATTATGAAAATCAAAGAAGCTCAAAGAACAGATCAGAATATACAGCATTCAATTCAGATGGTCAGATCAGGACATTAGTCTGAATAGCAGGTACGTGATTCTGTCCTGTATGTGAATAACCGTATTGTAGTGCCAGATGTTTCAGAGTTGAAACAACAGATATTATCAGCAGCGCACTGTAGTCGGTTCAGCATTCATCCTGGTGGCAGGAAGATGTACAACGATCTAAAGACACAGTTCTGGTGGAAACAGATGAAATCGGACATTGCCGAATTTGTGTCTAAGTGGTTAAATTGCCAACAGGTGAAGGCTGAGAGAAAGAAGCCAGGAGGTTTACTTCAGAATTTGTCTATTCCAGATTGGAAATGGGATCACATTTCCATGGATTTTGTGACGAAGTTACCTCGATCATCCCGAGGCTGTGACGCGATTTGGGTCATTATTGACAGATTGACCAAATCGGCTTGTTTTATTCCATACAGAATGACATACAGACACGAAAAGATGGCCGAGACCTATATTAGAGAAGTAGTCAGATTGCATGGTGTGCCGAAGTCTATCGTATCAGATCGTGATCCACGATTCACTTCACACTTTTGGCACAGTTTGCAGCAGGCCTTAGGTACGACATTACACCTGAGTACTGCTTATCATCCTCAGACCGACGGACAGTCAGAGCGGACTATCCAGACTTTAGAGGACATATTGAGAGCTGTAGTGCTAGATTTCGGCACTAGTTGGCAAGATTCACTACCATTGTGTGAATTCTCGTACAACAACAGCTATCAAACGAGCATAGAGATGGCACCGTTTGAAGCTTTGTATGGCAAGAAATGCAGATCTCCTCTATATTGGGATGATATATCTGAAGTACCAGAACTTGGGCCTGATATGATTCTGGAAATGACTGAGAAGGTGAAGATCATTCAGAAGCGAATGAAGACGGCACAGGATAGGCAAGCCAAATATGCCAATATAAGACATAGACCGCTAGTATTTGAACAAGGAGACAGAGTGTTTTTGAAGATTTCTCCTTTCAGAGGCGTTGTCAGATTTGGCAAACGCGGGAAGTTGTCTCCTAGATACATCGGTCAATACGAGATTCCTGAAAAGATTGGCGATCGAGCATATCGACTGGCTTTTCCTCCTTCTCTATCCGGGATACATGACGTTTTTCATGTATCGATGCTGCGTAGATACATGCCAGATTGTTCTCATGTCATTCGACCTGACGAAGCTGAGCTGGATCAGACATTGAGTTATGTGGAACAACCGATACAGATTCTTGATCGGAAAGAAAAACAGCTCAAAACGAAGACTATTCCCTAGTGAAAGTCCAGTGGAGTCGTCATAGCACCGAGGAAGCGACTTGGGAGACAAAAGCAGATATGAAACTGAAATATCCCGAGTTATTCTCATGATGTGAGTATTTATTCAGCTTTTGATTTTACTGCTGTTTGTACACACTTTGATTAATTAATTTAACGTTCGAGGACGAACTAATATCTAAGAGGGGGAGAAATGTAATGCCCTAGATTGTATGTGGATAAAATGAAAAGATGAAGTGTTGCTTGAAGAAAGGGACCGCACCCGCGCCTAGAGAAGCACCGCACCCGCGGTGCATGGACAGAAAGTTAGCCATTTTTACAGTAGGTTCACCGCACCCGCGGTCCAAGAAAGAGTGCACCCGCGGTTGATGGACAGAGAGTTGGAAAGTATTTACAGAAATGACACCGCACCCGCGGTTCAAATGTAACCGCACCCGCGTTGATGACACCGCACCCGCGGTTTTATATGTAGCGCACCCGCGGTTCCTGAACTACCGCACCCGCAGTCATGCGTGTTACTTGAAAAATATGACACTTGCCCCTCAACATGCAAGATATATATATGAATTGTCATTCATTCTTCTTCATTTTCAGCAGATGGAACGAGAGAGAGAGACTTCAAGAATTCCTTCATGCTCTATTTCTTTTGGAAATTGATTATATAAGATATCTTCATCAGAATTTTAATTAGAGTTCAGATTTGTGATCTTCTCAACCAAGGCTACAAGAAGAGGTAAATATTGTTCAATTCCAACATGATTTACATATAATGTGTTGGAGAAATTATGATATGGTTACTATTAGAGATTCTTGAGATTATAGATGTCGTATATTCGCAACCGGATCGAAGAAACAGTACCGTATGCATTTGTTGTGTATTTTAGCATATCTTGATTGAGAATATGGAGATTTTGAGAGTATGATGTATATATGATGATGATTATGAGTTGAGACCTATGAATTGGTGATATATGTTGAGAGTTGGATTGACCGGTATCGAGAAATTACGTCGTTATGCCGTTAAATTGTACCGAGATCAAGTATTGAATTGGATATGTGTTGATTGAGATTAGAGATTGATAGAATATGTATCAACATTTCCATTTCAGATTTGATATTGACAGATTCGTCTTCGAGACTTCGACTACGACAGATTGTACGACGAAAGGTATAATTCATGTTTTGTTTGGGGAAGACACAACTCAAATGAGATTCAATTTGAGTTTCCCAACAAAATCACATACTAGAATTGTTGTTCATCTTTTGATATGAATTTGATTTGTTTATAGATCTATATTCAAATCTCTTGATAGGATGCTGTCTTGTTTATAGATTTATATTGAAGCCTTTGAGATAGGAGAGTCATTGGCAGACTTGCCAAACATAATGTTCGGTGGTATCGACGCTTCAGACCAGATTCAATCCGATTGTAGACATTCGATACAGATATGACCGAAGTCTAGGAATAAGACGTACAGTCACCCCGATTGGGAGGGTAGGTGACAGCCATTGACGTTTTATTCACACCGGAATCTCTAGAGTAGAGTCGATTCGAGTCAAGACATGATTTGATTTGAATTGCATGTTTAGATAGATCGGTTTCATAGACTATGGAGCAATGGTTATTGCTTTCATGCATGATTTATGATTTCGTATCAGCATGTATACATGTTTTATACTGGGATTTGTTCTCACCGGAGTTACCGGCTGTTTTTATGTCTGTATGTGTGCATAACAACAGGTGGGACAGGATCTGGGTCACGTCAGAGATGAGATCAAGATAGCGTGGTGACTACGGGCGCAGAAGATCAATAGTGATGTTGTACTAGATTTGTATTACTTGTAGTTTATGGTTTGTATTAAACACTTGTGATGTGTTTGTAGTAGAACATGACATGTATATTATATGTGTTGTAATTAAATAAAGAAAGATATTATGCTTAGTATATACATTTGAATTAATGTTAAAAAGCGAAAATTTGACCCACATTTTGAATAAAGATCCAATTAATCCCGAAAAGAATGGAGTTCGAGCCCGGGTCCCCACACATTTCTTCCTCAGTTTCAGCAGATGAAACGAGAGAGAGAGACTACAAGAATTCCTTCATGCTCTATTTCTTTTAGAAATTGATTGTATAAGATATCTTCATCAGAATTGTAATTAGAGTTCAGATTTGTGATCTTCTAAACCAAGGCTACAAGAAGAGGAAAATATTGTTCAATTCCAACATGATTTAGATTTTATGTGTTGGAGAAATTATGATATGGTTACTATTAGATATTCTTAAGATTATAGATGTCGTATATTCGCAACCGGATCGAAGAAATAGTACCGTATGCATTTGTTATGAATTTTAGCATATCTTGATTGAGAATATGCAGATTTTGAGAGTATGATGTATATATGATTATGATTATGAGTTGAGACCTATGAATTATTGATATATGTGGGAGTTGGATTGACCGGTATTGAGAAATTACGTTGTTATGCCGGCAAATGGTACCGAGGTCAAGTATTGAATTGGATATGTGTCGATTGAGATTAGAGATTGATAGAATATGTATCAACATTTCCATTTCAGATTTGATAGTGACAGATTCGTCATCGAGACTTCGACATCGACAGACATTGTGCGACGAAAGGTATAATTCATGTTTTGTTTGGGGAAGACTCAACTCAAATGAGATTCAATTAGAGTTTCCCAACCAAATCACATACTAGAATTGTTGTTTATCTTTTGATATGAATTTGATGTGTTTATAGATTTATATTCACATCTCATGATATGATGATGTCTTATTTATAGATTTACATTCAAGCCTTTAAGATAGGAGAGTCATTGGCAGACTTGCCAAACTAGATGTTCGGTGGTATCGATGCTTCGGACCAGATTCAATCCGATTGTTGACATTCGATACAGATATGACCGAAGTCAAGGAATAAGACGTACAGTCACTCTGATTGGGAGGGTAGGTGACAGCCATTGACGTCTTATTCACACCGGGATCCCTAGAGTAGAGTCGATTCGAGTCAAGACATGATTTGATTTGAATTGCATGTTTAGATAGATCAGTTTCATAGACTATGGAGCCAAGGTTATTGCTTTCATGCATGATTTATGATTTCGTATCAGCATGTATACATGTTTTATACTGGGATTTGTTCTCACCGGAGTTTCCGACTGTTTTTATGTCTGTATGTGTGCATAACAACAGGTGGGGCAGGATCTGGGTCACGTCAGAGATGAGATCAAGATAGCGTGGTGACTACGGGCGCAGAAGATCAATAGTGATGTTGTACTAGATTTGTATTACTTGTAGTTTATGGTTTGTATTAAACACTAGTGATGTGTTTGTAGTAGAACATGACATGTATATTATATGTGTTGTAATTAAATAAAGAAAGATATTATGCTTAGTATTTACATTTGAATTAATGTTAAAAAGCGAAAATTTGACCCACATTTTTAATAAAGATCCAATTATTCCCGAAAAAAATGGAGTTCGAGCCCGGGTCCCCACACATTTCTTCTTCAGTTTCAGCAGATGGAACGAGAGAGAGAGACTTCAAGAATTCCTTCATGCTCTATTTCTTTTAGAAATTGATTGTATAAGATATCTTCATCAGAATTTTAATTAGAGTTCAGATTTGTGATCTTCTCAACCAAGGCTACAAGAAGAGGAAAATATTGTTCAATTCCAACATGATTTAGATTTTATGTGTTGGAGAAATTATGATATGGTTACTATTAGAGATTCTTGAGATTATAGATGTCGTATATTCGCAACCGGATCGAAGAAATAGTACCGTATGCATTTGTTATGAAATTTAGCATATCTTGATTGAGAATATGCAGATTTTGAGAGTATGATGTATATATGATGATGATTATGAGTTGAGACCTATGAATTATTGATATATGTGGGAGTTGGATTGACCGGGATGGAGAAATTACGTTGTTATGCCGGCAATTGGTACCGAGGTCAAGTATTGAATTGGATATGTGTCGATTGAGATTAGAGATTGATAGAATATTTATCAACATTTCCATTTCATATTTGATAGTGACAGATTCGTCATCGAGACTTCGACATCGACAGACATTGTGCGAAGAAAGGTATAATTCATGTTTTGTTTGGGGAAGACACAACTCAAATGAGATTCAATTTGAGTTTCCCAACCAAATCACATACTAGAATTGTTGTTTATCTTTTGATATGAATTTGATGTGTTTATAGATTTATATTCACATCTCATGATATGATGATGTCTTATTTATAGATTTACATTCAAGCCTTTGAGATAGGAGAGTCATTGGCAGACTTGCCAAACTAGATGTTCGGTGGTATCGACGCTTCGGACCAGATTCAATCCGATTGTAGACATTCTATACAGATATGACCGAAGTCAAGGAATAAGACGTAATGTCACCCCGATTGGGAGGGTAGGTGACAGCCATTGACGTCTTATTCACACCGGGATCCCTAGAGTAGAGTCGATTCGAGTCAAGACATGATTTGATTTGAATTGCATGTTTAGATAGATCAGTTTCATAGACTATGGAGCCATGGTTATTGCTTTCATGCATGATTTATGATTTTGTATCAGCATATATACATGTTTTATACTGGGATTTGTTCTCACCGGAGTTTCCGGCTGTTGTTATGTCTGTATGTGTGCATAACAACAGGTGGGGCAGGATCTGGGTCACGTCAGAGATGAGATCAAGATAGCGTGGTGACTACGGGCGCAGAAGATCACTAGTGATGTTGTACTAGATTTGTAGTACTTGTACTTTATGGTTTGTATTAAACACTAGTGATGTGTTTGTAGTAGAACATGACATGTATATTATATGTGTTGTAATTAAATAAAGAAAGATATTATGCTTAGTATTTACATTTGAATTAATGTTAAAAAGCGAAAATTTGACCTACATTTTGAATAAAGATCCAATTAATCCCGAAAAGAATGGAGTTAGAGCCCGGGTCCCCACAATCTTTCTATCTTCATTTATTGGCGATTCAGACATTTCAGTACAAATTCTGCCAACATTTCAGTACAAATTCTGTCACCACTAATATAATCTGTCTATGTCAAAACTATCTGTTCAAATATCATACATTCTCAGTCACCAAAATGAAAACTGAATCCACTATGGTGTGTTTTTGACACTATCTGTCATTTCAGATTCGAACTATTTTGTACAAACAAATCAGTTAATAATATAAAAAAATATACCTACCTGGTATTCGGTTCTGACTATCGATATCAAATTCTGTTGTGCAATTCTGAAACATTTGACATCACAAGATAATCATTCTCATACAGTAAAAATCACATATCTGCCACTCTGATCGATGTTCTGCTCTGGTTATCGAATTTAAGTTCTGAACATTCTGGTTTAATCTCTGAACTGCCTAAATTCTCGAATCCAGCCCTGATTCGGTTTGAATAATCTGTATCAAATATTTATCTAGAAGCTAACAATTCCCAAGCAGTTCAAAACATAATTGGATAAGATAATCTGCCAAGTCAGACAAAAATAAATTTATGATCTTTCTGATATTGGTATCATTCTCAGTCACTGATCACAATCTCAACTGTGTCAAAATCAATCGGTATATTAACTTCAAATATCGCAGACTCTGAACAAAATCTATTTCAAGCAGGATTTATATCTGAATAATTTCTGTATACGATAATCACAGTTCTCAGAGTATTCAATACAATCTTCAGATATTCGATTCAATCAAACAGATGCTGCAAATATATCAAAATATCATAGATACAACGAGCCTGAAATAATCAGAATATCTATGAACATACTGAAACATGCCACAGAGAAACACTAAATCAAATGTAACTCCTGACCAGTACTCTTCTACTGATCTTTCAATTCTTTCAATTTATTCAGTGACATTCTGTACATTCAATATCATTCTGTACTGAATTCTAAAACACAAACAGTATCTGGTATCAATTCAATTCTGAAATCTATCTTCCTGATATAAATCAAATCCAAAATCTTATCTAGGAAGACGTCAACCAACTCGTACATCACTTGGCAAATCTGCCAATACTAGGCTCGATTTCAGCATGTCTAGTGAATACATAAGGATACCATCTACTCCTTTCTGTATCAATCGAGTCATAAACAATACAGATATCAAAGGAATTCTAGATCTAGAATCCTTACCGTGGAATTTCTACTCATCAGCCTTATCTGGTCTGAATCTTATATTTTTCTGGAAGGAATCTACAATAGTTCTGTACTTGTTCAGCATATTAATATCAATAATGCGGTCAAATCAGAAACACAAGTACATCATAATCTAACTCAATCTCATTCTCATCTTACTGTAGTATACAATATTTCACAGAAATCTCTGATATCAATCTTTCTTTCCCAAAAAGTAAGGGAATCAATACTACAGTACCAACAGACTCAACAGATACAGCATATCTCAATACAACTCAGTCAAAGATAATCGTAGGGAATGCATTAGTATATATCAATACCTATGCAATATAATCATAAAAGAACTGTACCTGCCACTATATCATCAGGTGTGTCTTGTGTCTGTTCCTCGGTCTTCTGCTCCCTAAAATCTTCGGGAACTTCTCTGAGGACAAACTCTAGCAAAGTGTCCCGACTATCTACAAATATGGCAACTACCAGTCACTCCCTGGCATTGCTCTGTGGGATGTCTCCCTCCGCAAGTTCTGCAATATACTCCAGTATAACTCGGGCTGGAACCACTGGAGCTAGATGAACCACTCAGTCCGCTCCCTAACTTCTTAAACTGTTTCTTTCGAGCTTTCAGCAATTCTTGCTTTCCACTCGTAATGCCTTTATCAAATTTAAGAGGGAGTTGTTGTGTTTGGAGTGGAATCACATCCAATCTTTCTCGTTGTCGAATCAGACTCACCTCAGCTCTCTTTGCCCTAATCAAAGTATCAGAAAAATGATAAGGTCGCTGCATATTTATCAATGCAACTATCTTTGAATTCAATCCTTTTGATGAACTGTTCAGCTACAGCTTCATCATTTCCAGCTATCTGAGGAACAAAACGCAGTAGAGTAGAGAATTTAGCAACATATTCTTCAATATTCAGTTGGCCTTGTCTCAAATTCTCAAACTCTACTCTTTTATCTTCCCGGTACGAAACTGAGAAAAATCTTCGATAGAATTCAGCTTTGAAGACTTCCCACGTGATCACAGTACCACGTTGTTCTAATATTCCTTTGATTATAATCCACCAACTTCTGGCAGCCTCTCGTAACTGGTGGAATACCAGTTTAATTCTCTGTTCATCCGAATACTTAAGCAAATAAAACAACAGTTCTATGTCATCTAACCAATTCTGACACCCTTCAGACATCTCAGTACCCCTCAAAATCGGCGGTTGAAACGACTGAAATTTCTTCAACTGTATTTCCATCGTAGTTTCTGATATATCTATCTGTTCAACCGAAGTACTGCCCCATTTTGAAATTCTTCTAGGAGGTATATCTGATTATCAAAACCATTAGTAACCCAAATACTACAAACATGTTCCATTCTTTCTCGGATCATCTTACTGCTGATCATGAATTAGATCTGATTCATACTCAATAATACATAATACCAACTCAAATAGGATATTCATGTAAACATGTATTTCAAAGCAGTAAATCATAGTATCATGCTAGCATGCATAATGTAAATCACCATTAAAATAAATCTCATGCTAGCAATCACATGCAAGGAAAGAAAACTCAATCTACCCCGTTCATTCTCTTCTATCTCAATCTAAAGGATCTATCGCTCTGATACCACCTGTTGTGGGGACCCGGACGCTAATCATCTTTGGGATTTAATTATCAATTAAGATAACCAGGGTCTAAAAATTTTTCTTTTTAAAAACGTAAGTGCGGAACGTAATGGAATTTAACTAATATACATCTCAGTATAAAAGTACAATAATGTACAACAATTATTCAAACTAATCTAAGGTTCAACTACTAAATTCCAAGTATTAAACCAAGTCTACAATAAGTCCGGAATAACAACTCTAAACTCGTCTTCTCTCATCATCTTCTTGACCCCGATCCTGCCCCACCTGTTGTCATGCACACATACAAAACAAGACAACAGCCGGATACTCCGGTGAGAATAAATCCCAGTATAAAACATGTATACATGCATATACACAATATAAATCATAAAGCATACTATCATGCATAAAATCAATAGCAATAGGTTTCATAGTTTATGAAACTAAATCAAGATAAGCATGCAGTAACAATGGGTTTCATAATCTTTGAAACCAAAATAAAATAAGCACGCAACTCAATTCAATTCATATCTTGACTCAACTTAACTCTAACTCTAGGGATCCCGGTGTGAATAAGATGTAACAGATCTCCCACCTACTCTCCCAATCGTGGTGGCGTTACATCTTATTCCTAAACTTCGACCTGGTCTGTATCGAAATCTACAATCGGAGTGAATCTGATCCGAAGCATCGATATCACCGAACGTTTAGAAAATTGGCGTATCTACCAATGATACTCCTATCTCAGTACATATATATAAATCAATATAAAGTACAAACAGAACAAGTATGTGATTTTGTTGGGAAACTCAAATTGAATCTCATTTGAGTTGTGTCTTCCCCAAACAAAACATGAATTATACATTTGTCTTCCCGGTCTGACGAAGACGAAGTCTTGTATTCCAATCTGTCCATACCCAGTCTGGCAATGAAAATCATATAAATACAATATCAGTATATAATTCGATTCAAAACCTGTTCTGATCAATACTCAAATCAGTATATAATCTAATCCATATCTGAACAAGGTACAATCAAATTCATATCAACGATATCATCGAAATCATTACTGAATCTGATCACTCTAAATCAACTGATGTTTCGACGGCATAACAATACAGTTTCGATATCCCCGTCAATCTCAACATCACAGATATAATATCAGAATTCATAATCAGTATCAGTACAATTCATAATCTCAATATCTGTACACTTAAGAACAGTAACAACACAACTCTGATATCAAATCCCAATCAATATCTTTCGAAAATCATAACAATTGTATAAACAGTCTATTCTTTAATCTGACTTCAGTTATACAATGCCTACTGTAGCAGAAACACCATATCTGATTCATATTCAAGTCTGACAATATCATAAATTCAAATCATGTCTAGACGTAACAAAACTTACGTCCAGTTGTAGCCTGCGTTGATAGGAACACAGTACTGAAGTCGGATTTAAAATCTGACAGACGGATTTCTCGTAAATCACAAATCTTCACACATAAGGAACTTGGAGCTTCTTCCCTCGTTCTCCTTCTTTCTTTTTACATCAGAGGAGACTAAGTTTGTTCCTTATATAAACATATATATACACGCTGCATTCAAGAGACCAAGTGGCATTTTTCCATTCTGCATGCCGCGCGCATATGCACGCACAAAGTCGCGCATATACGCCGGAGGTTCGGCCCGGCACCTTCCGCATTTATCTTCTCGCGCATATGCGCGACATATCTCGCGCATATGCGCGAGATGTTCTGTCTCGCATATCCCTTCCATCGCGCATATGCGCGCCTTCCGCCGCGCATGTGCCCCGAACTCTCTGGACGTTCCGCGCATGTGCGCGCATTCAAGCCGCGCATATGCGCCCAAGGCTCTGGACGTTCCGCGCATGTGCGCGCATGGTTCTTTCTTCCTCGCGCATGTGCGCCCATACATGTCGCGCATATGCGCGGGGACTTTTCTTGCACAAATTGTCAAATCTTCTTTCGGCTCTCCCGGTCTGATCCTTTCGGTCTATAAACACCTCTCCATTATGAATAATTCATTTCAGATTAATCTCAGATTACAGTGATAAAATCTCGGGCCTTACAGTTGAGCAAAAGAAACAACTTGCACATCATCTAACAACTCACCCTCCACAGCACAACACTCAATACTCGCATGAGACACAATTGGAGTATCAACATTCAAATCATCCACAAGTTTTGCAAAGTTGGAAGCGAAATCCTCATTCGGACAATGATGAAAATCATGTCCTATGTAAGGCTCGAGATTTATTAGTCTTCATTGATGTGATATTCGGAATATATGAGTATGCATGACATGTAATGAGAGGCACTGAGTGAGATTATGAAGTGGTGCATGAAATATAGACCGCACCCGCGGTAAGGAAAGGACCGCACCCGCGGTTATGGTTCACGAAATATGGAAGAGTTACAGTTGTATGAGCGCACCCGCGCCTAGAGAAGCACCGCACCCGCGGTGCATGGACAGAAAGTTGAATAGAATTACAGTAGCAACACCGCACCCGCGGTTCCAGAGGCAGCGCACCCGCGGTGTTGCTACAGTGAGGGCAGCGCACCCGCGTTACAGGACTGAGCGCACCCGCGGTCGAAGCTTTCGGAAGAGTTGATGTATATCATTACACTGAGCGCACCCGCGGTTATAGAATAAGCACACCCGCGGTGCGACGTGCAACATGAAGAGGAAGGTATAATTCATGTGAATTCGGGAGATACGACTCAAATCAGACTTGGTTGGAGTTTCCCTAAATCACATACTAGATTTATTATTTATATTTGATTATGATTATGTCTTGTTTATAGATTTATATTCAAGCATTTGAAATAGGAGAGTCATTGGCAGACTTGCTAAACTAGACGTTCGGTGCTATCGACGCTTCGGATCAGATTCAATCCGATTGTAGACATTCGATACAGACCGGACCGAAGTCTAGGAATAAGACGTACAGTTACCCCGATTGGGAGGGTGGGTGACAGACAGTGACGTCTTATTCACATCAGGATCCCTAGAGTTAGAGTCGAGTCGAGTCAATATATGAATTGAATTGAGTTGCATGCTTATCTTATTTTGATTTCAGAGATTATGGAATCCATTGTTACTGCATGCTTATTTTGATTTGATTTCCTAGACTATAAAACCTATTGTTATGAATTTTATGCATGATAATATGCTTTATGATTTATATTGTGTATATGCATGTATACATGTTTTATACTGGGATTTATTCTCACTGGAGTATCCGACTGTTGTCTTGTTTGTATGTGTGCATGACAACAGGTGGGACAGGATCAGGGTCAAGAAGATGAGTTAGAGTGGTGATGCCGGACTTATTGTAGACTTGGTTTAATACTTGAAATTTAGTAGTTGAACCTTAGACTAGTTTGAATAATTGTTGTACATTATTGTACTTTTATACTGAGATGTATATTAGTTAAATTCCATTACGTTCCGCACTTACATTTGTAAAAAGAAAAATTTTTAGATCCTGTTTATCTTAATTGATAATTAAATCCCAAAGATGACTAAGGAAATGATTAGCGTCCGGGTCCCCACAACAGGTGGTATCAGAGCCATAGATCCTTTAGAATGAGATAGAAGAGAATGAGCGGGGTAGAGCGAGTTTTCTTTCCTTGCATGTGATTGCTAGCATGAGATTTATGTTAATGTTGATTTACATTATGTATGCTAGCATGAAACTATGATTTACTGCTTTGAAATACATGTTATCTAATTATCTGATTTGAACTGGTAATATGTATTATTGAGTATGAATCAGATATTATTCATGATCAGCAGTAAGATGATCAGAGAAAGATTGGAACAGATTTGTAGTATTTGAGTACTAATGTTTTGATAAGCAGATATACCTCCACGGAGAATTCCAGAAAGGGGTAGTACTTCGACTGAACAGATAGATGTATCAGAAACTCAGATGGAAATACAGTTGGAAGAATTTCAGTTATTTCAGCCGCCGATTCTGAGTGGTGTCGAGACGTCTGAAGAGTGTTAGAACTGGTTTAATGACATAGAAATATTGTTTGATTTACTTGATTATTCAGATAAGCAGAGAATTAAACTGATATTCCACCAGTTACGAGAGACCGCCAGAAATTGGTGGATTACAAGTAAAAGAATGCTAGAACAGAGAGGTACAGTGATTTCGTGGGAAATATTCAGAACTGAATTTTATCGAAGATTTTTCTTAGTTTCGTACCGGGAGGACAAGAAAGCAGAATTTGAGAATTTGAGACAAGGCCAACTGAATATTGAAGAATATGTTGCGAAATTCTCTACAATACTGCGTTTTGCTCCTAAAGTAATTGGAAATGATGAAGCTGTAGCGGATCAGTTCGTCAGAGGATTGAACTCGGAGATAGTTGCATTGATGAATATGCAGCGACCTTATCATTTTGCTGATGCCTTGAGTAAAGCGAACAGAGCGGAGGCGAGTCTGATTAGACAACTAAAAAGGGTGTGTGCGATGCAACCCCAGACACAGCAATCCCCTCTCCGATTTTATAACGCCCCGAAAATTTAAAGGTCCACGTGAACCACATGCGCAAATTATTAAATTCCTTGTGCATTTCAATTAATTGTTTTAATTGCATAAATTAATTATGTTGTGCATATTTGTATGTTTAAAATATATTTTTCTTCATGGTTGCATTAAAATGTATTTTAAAAGGGATATTCGAGTTGCAATCGAGGAATGGAGATCGAGGGCTGAAAAATAGAAAATGTTTTTATTGGTTATATGTTTTTAATTATTTAAAATATGGGTGATGCCTTTTCTTATTTTTTGAAAATATGGGGTTTTGAGGTGGTTTTATACGCCGGAACGTAAATTTTATCGGGGTTGGTTTTTCAACAAAAATTCAAATGTTTTGGCAACCCGGCTAATAAATTCACAAACTTATTTTTAGCAAAACTATTTTAAAATTTTAATTATATCCTAATTAAGACTAATGGGCCTAATTGGTTAGCTTAATAGGCCTAAGTCCTAATTAGTGAATTAATTAGTATTTAAAGTTTTAAATCACCAAAAATCCTTCACTTTGCAAAACAAACTCTCGGCCACTCACTTTTATAATTCTGAAATTCTCTCCCAACCACTCAAAACCCCACAACACACACACCAAACGAAGGAAGCAAGAAAAATTGAGAAAACTTCAAGGGAAACTTCATAGCCTTCGTCTCCTCGCTCCGTTCTTCGTCGACAACGGATTTTCGTGCGTATATTACGCAAAGGCACGCCATACATCTCCTTTTCTCATCTATCACATCGTAGTATCGTTTTAAATATCGTGTGCATGAAAAACATGAAATTCTTTTGATTATTTTCGGAATATTTCACCTACATGTATGAAATCCATGAATTTTGATTCCAAAATCATGTTTTATTGTTGTCAAAGGGGCTGCCATGAAATAGGATGTTAAGGGAAAAGTTTTACACAAGTTTAGGGCCTTAGAAAACATGGAAAAGGCTGCAAAGAAAAAAGAAATATGCTGGAACCGTGGGCAAGGAAGTTAAGTAGGAGCCGTGAGTTTTTTTAAGAGTTCATGTGCATGTGTGGTTCAAGGGACTCGATTGTTTGCATGGGGTTTGGGGGCTCGATCAGGGCTGGGTCAGGGTCATTGGTGGTCTCGGCCTAGGGCTGGGTTGGGTCCTAGGGTGGCTAGGGTTCAAGTTCTAGGCTTGGGAAAGGAGTCCACCCGAAGTGGGACTCCTCCCATATTCACGTGTAGAATCGGTTCGGGAGAGAAGAGAGAGTTGAAGCTCGGTCTGGGGGCAAGCTAGGTGGTTCATCAGGATCCAAGGGTCATGGGCAAGGGTCGGGCTAGGGGCTGGTGCGGCTGGCTCGCTGCTGGCTCGACCAAAACAAGGAAACCGTGAGTGTTGCATCATAGAGCCATGCACAGGCTGTTTCCTCCTTCAGCTGGCTTGTGCGCTGGTCCAGGGGCCTGGGCTGGTCTGGGCTTGGTCTGGGCGTTGTCCAGGGGTAGTCAGGGTCGGCTGGGCTCGGGGATGGCTCGGCTGGAGGTGACCTAGGAGGACTAGGAGTCTTCTAGCGTGAGTTCAAGGGGAGTGCAGAATTGGTTCAAGTTCAGTAGGCTTTTTGATTTGGTTAGGTTCATGTTTTTGGGCTGGGCTTGCACAGTAGGGTCCCTAGGTGGGTTGGCGAGGTTTTGGTTTGAGGTGGCTCGGGCGTGGCTCGAGTATTTTGGGAGATGGCTTGGGTGGTTCCCTTAGGTGTCATATTTCGAAATTAAAGAACTAAAAATGAATACAAGGGTCCACGGGGGTGGCTCATGACTTGGAAGGGTAGAATAAATCATAAAAAGGTTATGTTAAAAATTTGGGATCAAAATAACGAGTTTTAGAATTATTCGGAATTTAATCGTCGCACGAAACACTAATTAACGTATTAATTGAAACGCCTAGTTTTAGGCTTTATAAAATTATGAAAAATTAGTTTTAAGCTTAAATAATTATTATAAGTCTAATTTTTTAATTTGAGAATTTTATATTAAGATTTGGTTTAATTCGGGATTAAAACATGTTAATACGTCTTATTTAAAAATTAAATCAAAAGTCCACGATTTAAGCTAAGTAAAAATATGAGAAAATTCATGTAGGCTTAAATAATTATTTGGGACATGTTAGAGCCAAAGAAGTTAAGAAAAAGTCAAAAACGGGAAATTATACGTCCAGGGGTAAAACGGTCATTTTATACCTAGAAATTAGTAAACGTCATGGCAGTGCCCTGAATGCTGTTTTATGTGCTAATATGATTATTTTCTATAGTTATGGATTTTTATGGAAATTGTTTATGTTAAAATGATATTTTAAATGTTTATGGGATTTTATATGTTAAAATGATATTTTAAATGTAGGGAATTTATATGTTTATGATTTAATATGTCAAAATGTTATTGTAAATGTTTTGAGGTTAAAATGTCATTTTAAATGTTTATGAAAAGTTCATGATTAAATTATGATTTTTAGATGTCAATGGGAGTTTTATGATTTAAGGTTGACATTTAAAAGACATGTTGCATGCTTGGTTTCAAAAATAAAAAATATATGTTATGCACGATTTTATAAAGTGATGAGAATGTAAAACGTTGAAGTAAGTGAAGTGATTGTGACTAATTCGTTAATGATGGTGATGTCGTGAGGGTGATGGTCCCAGTGGGAGCCCGACGATCGTGTTTCCATTATTACGAACATGAGGTTATGAGGTTTGAGGTTAGAATGGGAATATCGTGAGGGGAGAAGGCCCCAGAGGGAGCCCATTTATTGGAGAAGGCCCTAGAGGGAGCCCCGACGATCGTATTTCTATTCGATCATGATAGGCCAGGGCCCAGTTGACCGGTGAGAGTGTTGCTGGTGTCCCCCGCCGCCCAGTACTGAGGTTTCACGTAGATGGATCCATCGTCATGTCATGTCATGTCAGAAAAGTCACAATTAACGATCTGAATTCAACGAAAGAAAAGAAAAAAAGAAAAGAAAAATGTTCATGATCATGTTAAAGGTTTTATGTAATGTCATGTTGAGGAAAAAGGAAAAAGTTAAAGTTTATGATTGCATATCATGAAAAAGTATTTTATGAAAATGTTTATGTTTAAAGTTTTATACATCATGAAAATGTTTACGAAAATGTTTATGTTTTAAGTTTTATGCATCATGAAAATGTTTACGAAAATGTTTGAAGTTTATGCATTTTCATGAAAACGATATTTTAAGTAAATGTATTTTTCACCGTTATATGTTGACTGTATTACGTATTACTCGTTATAAAGATTATGGTGTGTTTAGTCTTTAGACTCACTAGGTGTGATGATGCAGGTGGTATTGAGGGAGGACTTGATGAGTGATTTGACTGGACTGAAGGCGCACACAACCCGAGGACCAGCGCTTCTACTTTTTTCGCATTATGACTTTTGACTCATGCTTTATGATTAAAGGTTTTTAAGTTTATTTATTTATGCATTTGAGAGAGTTTTGAGAGGTTTGTTTAGTATGGGCTATTCTTTTCAAATTATTGCTTTCTAGGTTTGGTAAAGTGTTTGACGATTTTATGCTTTAAAATATTTTTCTTTGGATTTTTAAATAGCAGTTGGATGTTTATTTTTAAAAATGATGTCAAAAATATTTTATGGATCGGCCGATGCTAAGTGAGGTTTAAAAAAAAAAAATTCTAGTACTTTTAAAGCAATAAAAAGGACAGGACGTTTAAGTTGTTATCAGAGCAATGGTTCTGTAAAGGGTTGTGCCACCATCAGCGCCAGAAAGATCAGTCGTCAAGTCTCAATTTGTAAGTTTACATGCTTTATATGATTTTATGATGTTACCTGCATAATTATATGAATTATATGTTTACGTCGCATGTTTATTAGTTTTATGATAAGTTATGATTTATATGCTTCATGATTTTTATACGTGATACGATATGAAATGAAAAAATTATTTTATTTTAACGCATGTTGGCTTCGTAGTGGAATTGAACTATGTTGATTTTGGGTTTTAGTATTGACGTTCTATTTTTTGGGCCATAAGTTAATCGTGAATATTTTGAATGCTTTGGGACACGTAGATTTTCTAAGAAAATATTTATGATTCGTGGTTACTAGTTGAATTAATTTTTGGGAATTATTCATAAGTAATAATGATTCGAGGATTTACAACGACTTTGGGAATAAGAAAATATATAAATTGGGATTTTAAGTTTTGATGAAATGTGATATTGGTTATAGGAATTGACTTTTGGGTAAATAAGTTTAAATTTTCGAAATCTATGTTATGGGAAACCTATAGAAGGGAATAAGAATGCCAAGAACTTATGAGTAAATCGTAGGATTTTAAAAATTAAGGATCAATTAGGATAATTTTTGAGGAAATTAAGAATTGATTTTGTAATTATTACGGAATTTGGGGACTAGTTTTAGCAATAAGCGAGAATTGAATGGGTTAAATGATAAGAATTTTGAGGATTTAGATTTTTAAGAATATTCAGAACCTTGGGGTATATTGGTTTTAGCATTATAAGGAATTTGCATCAAAGGTTTTTAAAGATGAATCGATATTAGGCTTGAAAATCTAAGCGTTAGCGGATAAGTTTGGGATTTTAGGGTTGAAATATGATAAGTTGATGAATATTTTGGGTATAAAATAAGGAAAATAATATAGGATAAATTTGGTTATCCATCTTTTTATATAGGGAATTTTAAGAAAATTCGAGATTTGAGGTTATAATAATAATAGCACTAAGTCATTTGGGTTTTTTTAAGTTGCGAATTGCAAAATAAGGATTTAGAGGTAAAATTAATTGGGATCAAGGAGACGTAAGGACATTCTAGAACTTAAATTTTATCAAAGTAGCGCAGCGGAAGCGTGGATTTTTGGAATATTAGAACTAAGTCTAAACTTTGGGTTATCTAGGATAAGCGAATTTCGAGGACGAAATTCAATTTAAGGGGGAGAGATTGTAACGCCCCGAAAATTTAAAGGTCCACGCGAACCACATGCGCAAATTATTAAATTCCTTGTGCATTTCAATTAATTGTTTTAATTGCATAAATTAATTATGTTGTGCATATTTGTATGTTTAAAATATATTTTTCTTCATGGTTGCATTAAAATGTATTTTAAAAGGGATATTCGAGTTGCGATCGAGGAACGGAGATCGAGGGCTGAAAAATAGAAAATGTTTTTATTGGTTATATGTTTTTAATTATTTAAAATATGGGTGATGCTTTTTCTTATTTTTTGAAAATATGGGGTTTTGAGGTGGTTTTATACGCCGGAACGTAAATTTTATCGGGGTTGGTTTTTCAACAAAAATTCAAACGTTTTGGCAACCCGGCTAATAAATTCACAAACTTATTTTTAGCAAAACTATTTTAAAATTTTAATTATATCCTAATTAAGAATAATGGGCCTAACTGGTTAGCTTAATAGGCCTAAGTCCTAATTAGTGAATTAATTAGTATTTAAAGTTTTAAATCACCAAAAACCCTTCACTTTGCAAAACAAACTCTCGGCCACTAACTTTTATAATTCTGAAATTCTCTCTCAACCACTCAAAACCCCACAACACACACACCACACGAAGGAAGCAAGAAAAATTGAGAAAACTTCAAGGGAAACTTCATAGCCTTCGTCTCCTCGCTCCGTTCTTCGTCGACAACGGATTTTCGTGCGTATATTACGCAAAGGCACGCCATACATCTCCTTTTCTCATCTATCACATCGTAGTATCGTTTTAAATATCGTGTGCATGAAAAACATGAAATTCTTTTGATTATTTTCGGAATATTTCACCTACATGTATGAAATCCATGAATTTTGATTCCAAAATCATGTTTTATTGTTTTCAAAAGGGCTGCCATGAAATAGGATGTTAAGGGGAAAGTTTTACACAAGTTTAGGGCCTTAGAAAACATGGAAAACGCTGCAAAGAAAAAAGAAATATGCTGGAACCGTGGGCAAGGAAGTTAAGTAGGAGCCGTGAGTTTTTTTAAGAGTTCATGTGCATGTGTGGTTCAAGGGACTCGATTGTTTGCATGGGGTTTGGGGGCTCGATCAGGGCTGGGTCAGGGTCATGGGTGGTGTCGGTCTAGGGCTTGGTTGGGTCCTAGGGTGGCTAGGGTTCAAGTTCTAGGCTTGGGGAAGGAGTCCACCCGAAGTGGGACTCCTCCCATATTCACGTGTAGAATCGGTTCGGGAGAGAAGAGAGAGTTGCAGCTCGGTATGGGGGCAAGCTAGGAGGTTCATCAGGATTCAAGGGTCATGGGCAGGGGTCGGGCTAGGGGCTGGTGCGGCTGGCTCGACCAAAACAAGGAAACCGTGAGGGTTGCATCATAGAGCCATGCACAGGCTGTTTCCTCCTTCAGCTGGCTTGTGCGCTGGTCCAGGGGCCTGGGCTTGTCTGGGCTTGGTCTGGGCGTTGTCCAGGGGTAGTCAGGGTCGGCTGGGCTCGGGGGTGGCTCGGATGGAGGTGACCTAGGAGGACTAGGAGTCTTCTAGCGTGAGTTCAAGGGGAGTGCAGAATTGGTTCAAGTTCAGTAGGCTTTTTGAGTGGGTTAGGTTCATGTTTTTATGTTGGGCTTGCACAATAGGGTCCCTAGGTGGGTTGGCGAGGTTTTGGTTCGAGGTGGCTTGGGCGTGGCTCGAGTATTTTGGGAGATGGCTCGGGTGGTTCCCTTAGGTGTCATATTTCGAAATTAAAGAACTAAAAATGAATCCAAGGGTCCACGGGGGTGGCTCATGACTTGGAAGGGTAGAATAAATCATAAAAAGGTTATGTTAAAAATTTGGGATCAAAACAACGAGTTTTGGAATTATTCGGAATTTAATCGTCGCACGAAACACTAATTAACATATTAATTGAAACGCCTAGTTTTATGCTTTATAAAATTATGAAAAATTAGGTTTAAGCTTAAATAATTATTATAAGTCTAAGTTTTTAATTTGAGAATTTTATATTAAGATTTGGTTTAATTCGGGATTAAAACGTGTTAATACGTCTTATTTAAAAATTAAATTAAAAGTCCTCGATTTAAGCTAAGTAAAAATATGAGAAAATTCATGTAGGCTTAAATAATTATTTGAGACATGTTAGAGTCAAAGAAGTTAAGAAAAAGTCAAAAACGGGAAATTATACGTCCAGGGGTAAAACGGTCATTTTACACCTAGAAATTGGTAAACGTCATGGCAGTGCCCTGAATGCTGTTTTATGTGCTAATATGATTATTTTCTATAGTTATGGATGTTTATGGAAATTTTTTATGTTAAAATGATATTTTAAATGTTTATGGGATTTTATATGTTAAAATGATATTTTAAATGTTTAGGGAATTTTGTATGTTTATGATTTAATATGTCAAAATGTTATTGTAAATGTTTTGAGGTTAAAATGTCATTTTAAATGTTTATAAAAAGTTCATGATTAAATTATGATTTTTAGATGTCAATGGGAGTTTTATGATTTAAGGTTGACATTTAAAAGACATGTTGCATGCTTGGTTTCAAAAATAAAAAATATATGTTATGCACGATTTTATAAAGTGATGAGAATGTAAAACGTTGAAGGAAGTGAAGTGATTGTGACTAATTCGTTAATGATGGCGATGTCGTGAGGGTGATGGTCCCAGTGGGAGCCCGACGATCGTGTTTCCATTATTACGAATATGTATGAGGTTTGAGGTAAGAATGGGAATATCGTGAGGGGAGAAGGCCCCAGAGGGAGCCCATTTATGGGAGAAGGCCCCAGAGGGAGCCCCGACGATCGTATTTCTATTCGATCATGAGGCCAGGGCCCAGTTGACCGGTGAGAGTGTTGCTGGTGTCTCCCGTCGCCCAGTACTGAGGTTTCACGTAGATGGATCCATCGTCATGTCATTTCATGTCAGAAAAATCACAATTAAAGATCTGAATTCAACAAAAGAAAAGAGAAAAAGAAAAGAAAAATGTTCATGATCATGTTTAAGGTTTTATGTCATGTCATGTTGAGGAAAAAGGAAAAAGTTAAGGTTTATGATTGCATGTCATGAAAAAGTATTTTATGAAAATGTTTATGTTTAAAGTTTTACACATCATGAAAATGTTTACGAAAATGTTTATGTTTAAAGTTTTATGTATCATGAAAATGTTTACGAAAATATTTGAAGTTTATGCATTTTAATGAAAACGATATTTTAAGTAAAAGTATTTTTCACCGTTATATGTTGACTGTATTACGTATTACTCGTTATAAAGATTATGGTGTGTTGAGTCTTTAGACTCAATAGGTGTGATGGATGCAGGTGGTATTGAGGGAGGACTTGATGAGTGATTTGACTGGACTGAAGGCGCACACAACCCGAGGACCAGCGCTTCTACTTTTTCCGCATTATGACTTTTGACTCATGCTTTATGATTAAAGGTTTTTAAGTTTATTTATTTATGCATTTGAGAGATTTTTGAGAGGTTTAGTATGGGCTATTATTTTCAAATTATTGCTTTCTAGGTTTGGTAAAGTGTTTGACGATTTTATGCTTTAAAATATTTTCCTTTGGATTTTTAAATAGCAGTTGGATGTTTATTTTTAAAAATGATGTCAAAAATATTTTATGGATCGGCCAATGCTAAGTGAGGTTTTAAAAAAAAAAATTCTAGTACTTTTAAAGCAATAAAAAGGACTGGACGTTTCAGATTTGATCGCTGCAGCACGAGTGGAAAGCAAGATTTGCTGAAAGCTCGAAAGAAACCATTCAAGAAGTTAGGGAGCGGACTGAGCGGTTCAACTAGCTCCAGTGGTTCCAGCCCAAGTTATACTTGAGTGTATTGCAGGAATTGCGGAGGGAGACATTCCACAGAGCAATGCCAGGGAGTGACTGGTAGTTGTCGTATCTGCCGACAGCCAGGACACTTTGCTAGAGTTTGTCCCCAGAGAGATTCCCGCAGATTTCAGGGAGCTGGACCATCTGGTGGTAGTGACCGAGGAACAGACCCAAGAGGCACTTGATGATAAAGTGGCAGGTACTGTTCTTTTATGATTATATTGCATATGCATTGATATATATTAATGCATTTCTTATGATTGTCTTTGACTGAGTTGCATTGATATATACGGTACCTGTTGGGTCTGTATTGCTGTAGTATTAATTTTTGTACCTTCTGGGAAAGAAAAATTGATATCAGAGATTTCTGTGATATATTGTATACTACAGTAAGATGAGAATGAGATCGAGTTAAATTATGAGGTACTTGTGTTTTCTGATTTGATTGCATTATTGACATTAATATGCTGAACAAGTACAGAACTATTATAGATTCCTTTCAGGAGAGTATAAAATTCAGACCAGATATGGCTGATGAGTAAAGATTTCCTCGGTAAGGATTCTAGATTTAGAATTCCTTTGATATCTGTATTGTTTATGACTCGATTGATACAGAAAGGAGCAGATGGTATCCTTATGTATTCAGTAGATGTACTGAAATCGAGCCTAACATTGACAGATTTGCCAATAATGTACGAGTGGCTGATGGTTGTCCAGATGAGATTCCGGATCTGCCTCGAATTGAAAGATAGACTTCAGAATTGAAATGAGATCAGGTACTGTTTGTTTTATTAGAATTCAGTACAGAATGATATTGAATGTGCAGAATGTCACTGAATGAAGTGAAAGAATTGAAAGATCAGTAGAAGAGTACGGGCCAGGAGTTACATTGATTTAGTGTTGCTCGGTGGCATATTTCAGTATGTTCAGAGATATTCTGATGATTTCATGCTCGTTATATCTATGACATTTTGATATATTTGTAGCATCTGATTGATTGAATCGAATATTTGAAGATTGTATTGAATACTCTGAAAACTGTGAATATTGTATACAGATATTATTCAGATATGAATCCTGCTTGAAACAGATTGTATGCAGAATGTGCGATATCTGAAGTTAGTATACCGATTGATTTTGACACAGTTGAGATTGTGATCAGTGATTGAGAACGATACCGATATCAGAAAGATCAGAAATTGCAGAATTTCAGAAATTTATTTTGGTCTTAGTTGGCAGATTATCTTATACGATTGTTGTTTTGTATCTACTTGAATATTGTTATTGTTCTAACACCATATTTGAGACAGCTTATATTGTTTGAGGGCATATTATATTTGCAGATGATATATAGCAGTTGATCAGAACGACATGAAGACGTGATTGATTAGTCAGAATTGACAATATTGCCAGGAATTGCCGTTTTATGTGCAAAGGGCCTAGAACTCCTTGCTTGAAAATTTGCGGAAAATTAAAAATTTTTCTTTGTCAGTGCTGTGAGTGGAACGGCAATGGAGGAGAATCCCTGAATAAATTTCCTGTAATATCCTGTCAGCCCAAGAAAACTGCGGATCTCGGATGCATTCTGCGGCACAACCCAATCTCTGACTGCAGCGACTTTCGCCGGGTCTACCTCAATGCCACTGCTAGAAACAATGTGGCCCAAGAACGCCATCTTCTCTAACCAGAATTCGCACTTACTGAACTTTGCGAATAGTTTGTGCTTCTACAATGTCTGCAACACTGTGGTCAGATGCCTGCTGTGCTCCTCCCGACTCTTGGAGTAGACGAGAATGTCATCTATGAACACTATCACAAACTGGTCGAGGTACGGCTGAAATACTCGATTCATGAGATCCATGAAGATCGTTGGCGCATTCGTCAGTCCGAACGGCATCACAAGGAACTCGTAGTGGCCATAACGAGTCCTAAAAGCAGTCTTCGAGACATCAGCATCTCTCACCCTCAACTGGTGATACCCGGAACGCAGATCTATCTTGGAGAAAATCGAAGCTCCCTGCAACTTGTCAAACAGATCCTCAATCCTCGGCAATGGGTATTTATTCTTCACTGTAACCCTGTTCAACTCCCGGTATTCAATGCAAAGCCTCATCGAGCCATCCTTCTTTTTCACAAATAAGACCGACGCGCCCCATGGAGAAAAGCTCGGGCGAATGAACTCCTTGTCGAGAAGTTCCTGAATCTGCTTCTTAAGCTCTGCCATCTCTGTCGGTGCTAGTCGGTACAGCGCTTTGGATATCGGAGCCGTACCTGGCATAAGCTCAATGGAAAAATCCACCTCTCTCTCAGGTGGCATACCAGAGACGTCTTCGGGAAAAACGTCTAAGAAATCTCTGACAATCGGAACATCTGAGGCTGACTGGCTGGGTTCCTCGGGGACAGATAAAAAGGTCGCTAGAAATGCCCGACACCCTCTATGCATGAGATTCCTAGCCTGAACATACGGAATAATGCGCGGTAAAGGAAAGTACCTGTCTGGCTCAAATAAGAACTGCTCCATTCCAGGCGGTCGGACAAGAACGGATCTCCGCTGGAAGTCTATCAACACTCTGTTCATCAATAGCCAGTCCATCCCTAGGATGATGTCAAATTCCGGCATCGGTAGCATAATCAGATCCGCATAAACAAGATTACCGTGCAGCTCAAGGTCTATATCTCGGATAACATTGGTGGCTGCCATCTCCTCGCCTGACGGAAACACTACTGAAAAGGCTGTATCTAGCCCAATGGTCTGGATCTTGAGAAAGTTTGCAAAGACCTCCGAAATAAACGAGTGAGTGGCCCCTGAATCTATCAAGGCCTTGGTAGCGGAACCAGATATAAAAATTCTCCCTGAAAGAGCGGAGCTCTAAGTTGAATCCAGTAGTTACAAGAACTAAACTTATAGACATGCAAAGGTCAAGGTTCTTTTAGCTTAATTTCCCCCAAAATAAATCTGAGTAGAGCATGCAATCCTATAACAGTTCTAAGTTCAAATCTAAATCCCGATTCCCAAAACACGGAAATTCAAATAATAACTTAAAGTTTAAAGGTACCTGTCAACAACATAGTCTCCGGGTTGGTTTCCGCGGCATGGAGAGCAAAAACTCTGCCTTGGGTAGGCAGATTCCTCTGAGGACATTGCAGCAACATGTGGTCTTGACTGCCACACTTAAAACACTTTCCTGAGCCAGCCATACATGCTCCAGGATTGCGACGTGAGCACCTGGGACAGACTGGGTGCTCCTGAGTCCTCGGGGCTGGGCGTCCCCGCTGCTGCTGCTGGCCTCGGTTCCTGGGCGGTTCATGAAAAGGCCTCTTATTCTGTTGCTGATGCTGATGAGGAGGAGGGCGGTGCGGTGCCTGGACTGGGCGCTTGCCCTGGCGATCCCTCTCGATATCCCGCAGATCCTGCTCTGCGGCTAAGGCCTTGGAGACGGCAATCTCATAAGTAGCAGGGTCAATACCCTAACATCCCGGCGCAAGATCGGCCGTAAATCCACCAGGAAGTGCATCAACTTAGCTCTGGCATCATTCGCTATCAGGGGCACAAAGTGACAGCACCTCTCGAACTCACGGATAAACTCCGTAACCGTCATATCCCCCTGTCTCAGACTCATGAACTCGGTGGTCAGCCTGGTGCGAACCTCCTCAGCAAAATACTTGGAGTAGAAAACTTTCGTAAAGCGGGTCCATGAAAGTGTAGCCAAAGTCAAGGCTACCGAAGCTCCTTCCCACCATAAGCGGGCGTCTCCAGTGAGCAGGTAGGTGGCACATCGGACTCGGTCTGCGTCTCCCAGCTCCATAAAATCGAAGATAACCTCGAGGGATTTGATCCGTCCCTCGGCAACCATGAGGTCAGATGTCCCAGATTTCCTTCGGGCGCATCTTCATGAATCGCTCATAAACAGCCTCGGGCCCTGTCGGCCTGGCTGCGGCTGCGGCTGCGGCTACAGCTGCGGCATTGCCCCCCGCAAACTGTGCGAAAAACTGTGCCATCCCAGCTAACATCTGGGCACTCATGTCCGGTGGTGGCGGTGGAGGAGGTGGTAGGTCTCCCTCCGGTCTATGCTCCTCTCTGTCCTCTCGGCGAGGCTCCACCTCTCTGTTGGGCTCTAAAATGCGTCTAGGGGGCATACTGTTCCAACATAACCCATACGTAACTAACATGCATAATTCCATAGTTTATTTTAAATGAACACTGAAGTACTGAAAATCTGGAAGCATGCTGACAAAATAATTCATGCTTTAACTGAAATGCTGAACAAAATGCTGAACTGAAAAACTTACAGACCGAAGACGTGGCTTCGTGAGCTTCTCGCGGTCAGTAGTAGTGAAACCCTATACAGAACCACCGCTCTGATACCAATTGTAAAGTGCCCTAAAACTTCTTGCTTGAAAATTTGCGGAAAATTAAAAATTTTCTTTTTAAAAGAACATAAATGGCCTCATTCATAAAATCGACTGATGAATCAAGTTCAATGTTTAAAATATCGCAGCGGAAGAAAATAAAGTTTACCAAAAATCACAATTTAAAAATATCTAACGACTGATAAAATGTTTGCGGAATAAAATAACAACTGCTGCACTGAGGTCCTCGGGTGCCACTACTGCCGACCCAAGCTGGCTCACTGGTCCCCGCCCTCGGCCCTGGCCTCATCCGTACCTACAACAATCAAGTCTAGTGAGCCTAAAGACTCAGCATGCATATATCGCATCTAACGAGTAAAAATCGGAATTAAAATATGCATGGGATAAAATATCATGTCCTGAGGCATGCTGAAAATAATCTGTACAGAGCAATTATAATACGTGCATAACTGAACTGATAATCACAGTAAAAATGTTTGCTCCTTGGAGCCTGTACTGAAATAACTGGTAAAATTTTCTGTTGAGATTATGTTTTACGCCTGTGGCCCCTGCACTGAGCTGAACTGATCGGTAACTGGCTACCGGGGAGGCTGAAACTGAACTGAACTGAGCTGGCCGGTCACTGGCGACCGGGTGGTACCATACTGAACTGATCGGTCACTGGCGACCGTATAAAATAACACTCCCACATAGTGAATGAACCACAAGCCATATCGCATAAATCTCAAAAATAATCATTTTCTATTTAATGCACGTAAAATAATTAACTGGCATAATGAAAATGTCCCGTAATTTTACCAACTGGATTGGATTGGATCGTCCCCAGACTCGCTGCAACCTAACTGTGCCATGAAAAATATGCAATAGCTTAAACTTGACCAACTATGCAATTTAGTTCAAAAGATGCGACTATGACGCCTAATGACTTCGCATTTAATCATGACTCCGAGGCAACCTGAACTGACACTGAACCGACGTATAGTCATGATTAAAATACGCTGAAAAATCATAAAATAATGCTCCTAAAATGATAGGGCCGAAATCTAGGTGGAATGGAGGCCAAAACACGAAACGCTCTTTCGAGAGTCAATTTGGCACATCGCACCGTAAATTCTCGTACGACCTCAAAAATGATCCGAATCACAAACGGTCAAAAACATGACCTTCCCAACTCAATGAGGCACTGTCCAGTCCAAGGACATGGGCTAAAAGCCAACCAAGAACTCGAACGAGCCACCGAACCGACACAGCAACTTGCTGTAATTTTCCAGCAACTGTACAATCGTGTAACTTGTGTTGTTTTCGAGACTACCGGCCATTGGGGCGTGAACCACCAACCAGAGACTCTTACCAACATCCCAAGGAGTGATTTGAACCATGGCTAAGGGCCTTAGGCCAGCCACAATCCGCATCACACCAAACTCAACCGAAACTCCAACCGAGAACCAACGTGCATGCGTGTGTAGTGTTTTGCTTAGATCGATGTCTTGCGTCGTTCCAGTGGCCATTTGATTTATCATGGCACGATCTAGACATCTAGGAGCATGGTATGAACCGTGGATATGGGCCATAGGCCAACCAAGATCCATACCAAGCAACCAAAAACCGAAACCATATGCTGAACCAATGAAGAAGCCGAATGGGGAAAGGGGCTGTTCTTGTTGATTTGATTAAAACCAATGCACCATGGAGCAAGCCACCAAAAGGGCAACTTAGTCACGTCTTAGACATGCTATGGGAGTGATCTAACCATGGCTAAGAGCCCTTAGGGCAGCCAAGATCAGATCAAACCCTCATGACAGGAAACTGAAATTTTCGAACACCATTTTCTGCACCTATGGGGCTTGCTGTCATTTCTGTTTTTCCAGCAAGCATGGGACTGAAATAAACGTTCTAACATGGCCCTAACATGTCCTAGTACATGTCCATATGCAGCCTTGAGCCCCTGGAACGATCCATCCCTGAAATCGAAACAAAACATACCAATCGTGAAGCATGGAAGTCGATAAAAAATCTGTGCAGAATTTTCGTTTCTTGTCTACTGAAAATTTTGGTTTTTGAAATGATAAATCTTGATCATGTACTGAAAAATAAATGATAATATGACTTGATTGAGGTTTTGAAAGAATCTAGACATGCCTGGTTTCGTTTCGAAAGAAAACGGACGAAACGACGATGACGCGGCACGGAGGAGATGGAGCGCTTCTTTCCTTTCCTCTTCTACTCGATTTTTCTCCCTTCGCATAGCTATGAGTCCCACGGTTTTCCTCTCTCAAAAACACTCTGAATTTCGTGACTAAGGGAGGGGATATGATGGTTAGGGGAGTGAGGGAGATGGGTGCAAAATATAGGGAAAGAATCAAGACCATGTCTCCATTTTTTTGAATTTTGAATTATTGTTTGATATCAAATGAGTTGGTGGATGCTTCTAGGAGGTAGTGGCCGATTTCCTCCCTTGATATCTAGAATAGGATGTGCCCATTAATTAATTAAATTGTGCTCCCAAAAATCCTAGAATTATCCTACTAATTACATGCAAAGAATTGGTCAAAGTTGATGAGTTGGAAATGTGTGGTCTAGGCAAGGGGTGGCCGAAACATGCATGATAAATGGTAGGGGGAAATTGATTACCTAGTAATTTAATAACCCTTAAAAGCCTTACTAATCCTTTAATTAATTTAGTGAGCTAACCCCTTAATTAAGTAACTTAAATGAGTTCATTTCTTAATCACCTCAAATAATTAAATTAAATCCTCAAACCTCCCTTTCTAACTTAAATGAACTTAGTTGCTAGCTAAATTAACTTCTGGAAATATTTCTCGAATCTTAAATTCTATCTCAAAACTCCAACTCCAGTCCGGCCTCACTGAAATAACTGAAATGCTAAAAATCAAACTACTGAACTGAAATAATAAATAATTAACTTCAAATAAAGGCATTTAAAATAATCATGCAATGAAGTCAATTAAATTTAAAAATCTAGAATTATGCATGGCTTATACGTCTACTGATTTACGGGTTCTACATTATGAGTTTACTAAACTCACTAGATCACAATAGATTATTGATATTATGAATCTGATTTGATAGTACTGTTATTCTGAGTCAGTGTTTGATATAGATTATTCAAACCGAATCAGAGCTGAACTCGAGAATTTCGGCAGTTCAAAGATATAATCAGAATGTTCAGAACTTAATTTCGATAATCAGAACAGAACATCGATCAGAGTGACA
This sequence comes from Primulina tabacum, assembly GCF_025594145.1. NCBI lineage: Eukaryota > Viridiplantae > Streptophyta > Magnoliopsida > Lamiales > Gesneriaceae > Primulina > Primulina tabacum. The sequence continues at coordinate 25,997,152 of NC_134561.1, read as the reverse complement.
GATATGTGATTTTATTGTATGAGAATGATTATCTTGTGATGCCAAATGTTTCAGAATTGTACAACAGAATTTGATATCGACAATCAGAACCGAGTACCAGGTAGGTATTTTTCTTTAATTTATATTATTAACTGATTGTTTATACCAAATAGTTCGAATTAGAAATGACAGATAGGGTCAGAAGCGCACAAAAATTGATTCAGTAGTCGTTCAGGTAACAGAAAGTATATGATAATTCGAACAGATAGTTTTGATATAGACAGATTAAATCAGTTATGGCAGAATTTATGCTGAAATGTGGGCAGAATTGTACTGAAATGTCTGAACCGCCAATAAATGAAGATAGAAAGATAGAGATCAGAAGATTTATTACAGAATTGATATATTTCTGACTAGACATGGAGAGTATAATTAGATGAATTTTGTAATAAGATCACTATAATACTTTCCAGATTGTGATATGATATGATTGTGATTGACAGATTGTTCAATCTATATCTATTAGTTTGTACAAGATGACGTACAAACATGACCAGATGACAAAGATCGATGTCAAGGAAATGGTCAGATTGATCAGAATGTGGGAGTAAATTATATCAGATTGTGATTTTGATTGAGTTTGTAATTGTGGCAGAACGTACCATGAACTCATTCATATATTATCCACCGACTGACAGATAGCCAGAGCGTACTATCCAGATATTAGAAGATAATTATGGAGTTGTAGTACTGGATGCTAGCACTAGTTAATATGACATATTGTCATCCTATGAATTATAGTATGATAATAGCCATCAGAAGAGTAATGAGATAGTTACAGACGATATATTGTACAGTGAGTACTGCAGATTTCGTTAGTATAAGAATAATATCTCGAAGATACCTGAGATAGGAGTTGATACGGTCAGAGATATGACAAAGAAAATGTAGCTAATTTAGAAGAGAATGAAGATACCTCAGACTAGACAGACTTAATACGCCAACGTCGGATGATGACGATTGGTATTTGGGGCCGAAGATTTAGTATATCCTTAACTGGGATAAACAGAGTTGATAACAGCTAATGATATTAATTTGGTATGAGCTGTTGATTGGTATATACGGATATTGTATAGCCAGTATTTTGTGATTGATTCGATTAAAATGATTTCGAGTGGTATTATGATTTTATGCTTCTTGAATGACTACTCCGGTCTGGAATCAGAGATCCCTGAAGGGAAGAAAATTTAGAACGAAGAATATTCTACTATTGCATATATAGTAAAGTCGACGGAGCATTAGAAATATTCCTTGGAAGACAGAATCTGATATGAGATTAAGATTTCAGAATGGATTCATTGACATGAGTTTTGATTGAAACTCTGTATACATTTCTTCTGATATATCTGAATTGATTACTTGTGATTTCGAGGACGAAATCATTTCTTAGAGGGGGAGAAATGTAAGGCTCGAGATTTATTAGTCTTCATTGATGTGATATTCGGAAGATATGAGTATGCATGACATGTAATGAGAGGCACTGAGTGAGATTATGAAGTGGTGCATGAAATATAGACCGCACCCGCGGTAAGGAAAGGACCGCACCCGCGGTTATGGTTCATGAAATATGGAAGAGTTACAGTAGCATGAGCGCACCCGCGCCTAGAGAAGCACCGCACCCGCGGTGCATGGACAGAAAGTTGAATAGAATTACAGTAGCAACACCGCACCCGCGGTTCCAGAGGCAGCGCACCCGCGGTGTTGCTACGTGAGGGCAGCGCACCCGCGTTACAGGACTGAGCGCACCCGCGGTCGAAGCTTTCGGAAGAGTTGATGTATATCATTACACTGAGCGCACCCGCGGTTATAGAATGAGCGCACCCGCGGTGCGACGTGCAACATGAAAAATAAGCCACGTTTCCTGGTGTTGCATGCCAGTATATATATAAGAATTGCACGCCTTTCCTTCACAAAATTCATAAAAGGGTCGAAGCTTTGAGAGAAAAATCCTTATGCCTTTGTAGATTTGTGATTATGAAAGATCAGCCCGTTAGAATTTTAATCCGATTTCAGTACTGTGTTCCTATCGACGCAGGCTACAACTGGACGTAAGTTTTGTTACATTTAGACATGATTTGAATTTATGATATCGTCAGAATTGAATATGAATCAGATATGGTGTTTATGCTACAGTAGACATTGTATAATTGAATTCAGATTAAAGAATAGATTGGTTATGCAATTGTTATGATTTTCGAAAGATATTGATTGAGATTTGAAATCAGAGTAGTGTTGTTACTGATTTTGAATATACCGATATTGAAATTATGAGTTGTACTGATACTGGTTATGAATTCTGGTATTATATCTGTGATGTTGATATAGACGGGGTTATCGTGACTGAATTATTATGCCGTCGAAACATCAGTAGATTGATATTGATCAGAGTCAGTAATGATTCCGATTGTATCATGATATCATTGATATGAATTAGATTGTACCTTGTTCAGATATGGATCAGATTATATACCGATTTAAGTATTGATCAGAACAGGTCTTGAATTGAGTTATATACTGATATGGTATTTATATGATTGTCATTATCAGATTTGGATATGGACAGATTGGAATACAAGACTTCGTCTTCATCAGACCGAGAAGAGAAAGGTATAATTCATGTGGATTCGGGAGATACGACTCGAATCAGACTTGGTTGGAGTTTCCCTAAATCACATTCTAGATTTATTATTTATATTTGATTATGATTATGTCTTGTTTATAGATTTATATTCAAGCATTTGAAATAGGAGAGTCATTGGCAGACTTGCTAAACTAGACGTTCGGTGGTATCGACGCTTCGGATCAGATTCAATCCGATTGTAGACATTCGATACAGACAGGACCAAAGTCTAGGAATAAGACGTACAGTTACCCCGATTGGGAGGGAAGGTGACAGACAGTGACGTCTTATTCACACCGGGATCCCTAGAGTTAGAGTCGAGTCGAGTCAAGATATGAATTGAATGAGTTGCATGCTTATTTTATTTTGATTTCAGAGATTATGGAATCCATTGTTACTGCATGCTTATTTTGATATGGTTTCCTAGACTATGAAACCTATTGTTATGAATTTTATGCATGATAATATGGTTTATGATTTATATTGTGTATATGCATGTATACATGTTTTATACTGGGATTTATTCTCACCGGAGTATCCGGCTGTTGTCTTGTTTGTATTTGTGCATGACAACAGGTGGGACATGATCAGGGTCAAGAAGATGATGAGAGAAGATGAGTTAGAGTGGTGATGCCGGACTTATTGTAGACTTGGTTTAATACTTGAAATTTAGTAGTTGAACCTTAGACTAGTTTGAATAATTGTTGTACATTATTGTACTTTTATACTGAGATGTATATTAGTTAAATTCCATTACGTTCCGCACTTACATTTGTAAAAAGAAAAATTTTTAGACCCTGTTTATCTTAATTGATAATTAAATCCCAAAGATGACTAAGGAAATGATTAGCGTCCGGGTCCCCACATACTACCTCTAGACACCACAAACATCGAATATCAGAAATACAATTATGTGAAAATTGCGATGTACCTTGATATCCACGTTTTGAACTCCTCGCTGGTGTCGCCATGCTTCTCTCCTCTTTACTCATCCTTCCACTCTCATCCACTCGCCCATATCTTTCACGCAAATTTTTAAATTCTTCCTCCATTCTTTTTCCAAATTATACCAACAATGACTGAAATTGACTATCAAGCATATTGCACCTTTTTTTTTTTGCGGGTTAACAGTACGCTACAGTAGAATCGCGTTGAACAGTAACTTCTGCCGTGAACAGTAATTCCGACAAACAGTAATTCGCACATGAACAGTAACTTCAGCTGTGAGCTGTAATTCCGAAGCGATAAATAGTAAATCCGATACGATAAACAGTAACTCTGTGGATGAACAGTAATTCGCATATGAACAGTAACTTCAGCCGTTAACAGTAATTCCGAAACGTTGAATAGTAAATCCGATTCTATGAACAGTAAATCGGCAGAAGAACAGTACCGTGAACAGTAATTCCGTCGGATGAACAGTAATCGCGATTTTTTTTTTGTAGATTCAACAAATACGTAGAAATCGCTGCACAAAAGTCGGTATTGAAAATTCTACGAAGAATTGAACGGATACGCTTACTTGAATCAAAAACCAAAAGCTCTGATACCAAATGATACGATCCCGCCCACGAGATCTTTGATTTTTCCTGATCTTTGAAACAAGTAATTGATAGATGTGACAATCGCCTCTGGATCACGCGGTCTAGCAACAATTAATCAACGATAGAAACAATCTCGTTCAAGAGAACCTCCAAAGAACCCGTCCTTGGCAACCCTCGTGATATTCGATTGACAAACGCCACAAAAGATAAATCTTTTGATAAGTTTGATTTTGAAAACACCGAAGTGTATTTGAGAGAAAATCTCACAATTAGTTATCAAATTAATAATGAACCAAAAAGTTGAATTGTTTACATGGTACTCTAGTTTAAATATATGTAACCAAAACCTAAATACAGAAAACTGCAAATTTAAAGATATCAAATCTACTTGCCAAAAAAATTAAAACTCTAATTTAGAAAAAAATCTTCTCTGCAATTCGTAAAGGACACGGACCCCGTGTAGAGGTCCGAAAGGGGGTCCGTGTAGGCACGGTATTTCTCGTCCTCAAATGTAAGGGACACGAACGATTTTTCCCGATCTTTGAAACAAGTAATTGATAGATGTGACAATTGTCTCTAGATCACGCGGTCTAGCAATAATTAATCAACGATAGAAACAATCTCGTTCAAGAGAACCTCCAAAGAACCCGTCCTTGGCAACCCTCGTGATATTCAATTGACAAATGCCACAAAAGATAATTCTTTTGATAAGTTTGATTTTGAAAACACCGAAGTGTATTTGAGAAAAATCTCACACAATTCTTGATACGATCCCGCCCACGAGATTTTTGATGTTTCCCGATCTTTGAAACAAGTAATTGATAGATGTGACAATCGCCTTTGGATCACGCGGTCTAGCAACAATTAATCAACGATAGAAACAATCTCGTTCAAGAGAACCTCCAAAGAACCCGTCCTTGGCAACCCTCGTGATATTCGATTGACAAACGCCACAAAAGATAAATCTTTTGATAAGTTTGATTTTGAAACCACCGAAGTGTATTTGAGAGAAAATCTCACAATTTGATATCAAATCAATAATGAACAAAAGTTGAATTGTTTACATGGTATTCTAGTTTAAATATATGTAACCAAAACCTAAATACAGAAAACTGCATATTTAAAGATATCAAATCTACTTGCCAAAAAAATTAAAACTCTAATTTAGAAAAAAAAATCTTCTCTCCAATTCGTAAAGGACACGGACCCCGTGTAGAGTTCCGGAAGGGGGTCCGTGTAGGCACGGTATTTCTCGTCCTCAAATGTAAGGGACACGGACCCCGTGTACAGGTTCGTGTACACGTCCATGTTGCCTCGGTCTGGCGGCTCAAACTTCCCGCAACGCGCTAAATCGCAAGCTTCCAATTCATCCTCTACTTGATTGTGATGCAACCCGAACCCTTCGAGCCTTGTTTCCAAGCTTTCATTGGTTGGATGAAGGGTAACATTCAACATCTTCAAGCGTACTATCGGGATTGGTTCTTGGAACGCATAGTGGCTGGCTAGATTCATATCTGTAACACCCTCTCGACTCAATTAATAAAAATCACAGCAGAACTCTAAATAAAAATTTTGCTTGAAGGGAGGAAGGATTTAAAATACATTTCAATGTACAATCAAAAGTATATACATGATCCATAAAGTGTTGCACCAAAATACAAAATATTATTTTGATCATGTATAGCAAAATATCTTCTTCCTTCCATTTTCTATGCATATGACATCGGCTCCAATCAACGTCCTGGTCCGTCGTTCTTATCTGCATCACATGAAATATCTGGAATGAGTTATAAAACTCAGCAAGTGGAACTCTTACATAACAAGCTATACATATCATACTCTGTAAAACATGACTTTGAAATCATTAAATACCATCAACTCTGAAACATGAATATCATAGTATGAATAACAATAACGACGGTATTTCTCTTTTTTCTGTTGGATTGATATCTAGATAGTATCTCTGTCTTTGTACCTATATCCCATCGATATAAATCGATTACTCTGTCAGAATATAAGCCTATGGGCGTTGATCAACTAATTGCATGCAATCTCTAACTATGAATCTATCAATCCAATAAATAATTTGAACTCTCTTTTTGGCATTAAACCAAACACTTTGCATACTCTTTTCTTTTGTATTCCCTTTGACATAATTGAGACATAAAATGCCTCTAATATACAACAAAGTGTATTAATACATAGCATGAATCAAATGGAAGGAATAACATGTTAAAACCATTGAAATACAATACATATATTATCATGTGAGCACAAGGAATGAATTCCACTTACAACCCTTGCAACACTTGGTTCTATACTCTTGGTACAAATCCTACAACAATTAACCAAATATAGAACCATGAACAACTTAATAATCAAACAACCATACCATTAAATCCATAAAACCAACACAATCAACAACCCAATATTTCTCCCCAACACCAAGATCCAAAGAATAACTAAACCAAAAGCTTACCTTAGCTCCTTGAACTCAAAAGAACCATACTCACACTTCAATAATCCAACAATAAGCTTGAGTCAAAGAAACGAAAGAAAGAAATGTAGGAACCCTAGTCTCCCTTGAGCTGCAAACCGAGAAATGAGAAGAGAAATGAGGAAATAATGAGCCAACTCTTGTATTATATCACTTAAAACCAAAAACACGTTTTTACTGTTCACAGACCGCGGGTGCGCTGCCTTCTTCACAGCGGGTGCGGTGTGCCTTCGGCACCTCATCCTAAAATTTGAAACTGTGGACCGCGGGTGCACTGCATATTGGAATGCGGGTGCACTCTGGACACAGCGGGTGCACTCTCCTCTGAACCAACAATAAACTTTTGCAACTAAATCGAATCGCAACATCGTTTCTCCTCATATTTTGGCAATACTCCCAACAAGAAAGTTGCACCTCTATGTCTTATCTAACCACTCCAATTGGCCTCATACCAATCGGCTCAACATAGAAATTACCATGAATAAAATCGCAACGACGCTACAATAAAACCACACATCAACTATAAACAACAATACTATAAACCATACATCAAGATTCTAAACATCTAAACCATGCTTAAACTTAATCAAATAGTCCATAAACATACGAAATCTAAAACCTTACCGTTCACCAAGCTTGGATATTACAGTATCATACTCCCTTTCTTTAAAAAGATTTGTCCTCAAATCTTGTCTTTCTTGATAGCTAGGAAGATCAATACATTTCATTCCTTTTCCACAATCCTGCAAGTAGAGTTTAACAATGCTCGGGATCGAACCGGCTATTTCAATAAAATAAAATAAACCAACCTTGCACAGATGTACATGAAGTGGTTTATTCAAAATAAAGAATCGCTCATCCTCACTCTTTTGGGCCATACATATAATTTCTTTTTTTGTTTGTTTGGCCTCTTTTTCACACAAATCTTTTTTTTCATCGATGGCCATCCTGCCTTTTTTATCACTCTCTTTTTCGGCCATCTCATTTTCTTTTTCTCTCAACTCATAACAAATTGATTCACCAAGACACATTACATTCGTTGACAGTTGAGCAAAAGAAACAAATTGCACATCATCTAACAACTCACCCTCCACAGCACAACACTCATTACTCGCATGAGACACAATTGGAGTATCAACATTCAAATCATCCACAAGTTTGGCAAGATTGGAAGTGGAATCCACTACCTTCACATTCTCATTCAGACAATGATGAAAATCATGTCCTACCTCTAGACACCACAAACATCAAATATCAGAAATACAATTATGTGAGAATTGCGATGTACCTTGATATCCACGTTTTGAACTCCTCGCTGGTGTCGCCATGCTTCTCTCCTCTTTACTCATCCTTCCACTTTCATTTACTCGCCCATATCTTTCACGCAAATTTTTAAATTCTTCCTCCATTCTTTTCCCAAATTCTACCAACAATGACTGAAATTGACTATCAAGCATATTGCACCCTTTTTTTTCGGGTTAACAGTACGCTACAGTAGAATCGCGATGAACAGTAACGTTAACAGTAACTTCAGCCCTGAAAAGTAATTCCGATAAACAATAATACGCACATGAACAGTAACTTCAGCCGTGAATAGTAATTCCGAAGCGATGAATAGTAAATCTGATACGATGAACAGTAACTCGGATGATGAACAGTAATTCGCATATGAACAGTAACTTCAACCGTGAACAGTAAATCCGATACTACGAACAGTAAATCGGCAGAAGAACAGTACCGTGAACAGTAATTCCGGCGGATGAACAGTAATCGCGATTTTTTTTTTTGTAGGTTCAACAAATACGTAGAAATCGCTACACGAAAATCGGTACTGAAAATCCTACGAAGAATTGAACGGATACGCTTACTTGAATCAAAAACCAAAAGCTTTGATACCAAATGATACGATCCCGCCCACGAGATCTTTGATTTTTCCTGATCTTTGAAACAAGTAATTGATAGATGTGACAATCGCCTCTAGATCACGCGGTCTAGCAACAATTAATCAACGATAGAAACAATCTCGTTCAAGAGAACCTCCAAAGAACCCGTCCTTGGCAACCCTCGTGATATTCGATTGACAAACGCCACAAAAGATAAATCTTTTGATAAGTTTGATTTTGAAAACACCGAAGTGTGTTTGAGAGAAAATCTCACAATTTGATATCAAATCAATAATGAACCAAAAAGTTGAATTGTTTACATGGTACTCTAGTTTAAATATATGTAACCAAAACCTAAATACAGAAAACTGCATGTTTAAAGATATCAAATCTACTTGCCAAAAAAATTAAAACTCTAATTTAGAAAAAAATCTTCTCTGCAATTCGTAAAGGACACGGACCCCGTGTAGTGGTCCGGAAGGGGGTCCGTGTAGGCACGGTATTTCTCGTCCTCAAATGTAAGGGACACGGACGATTTTCCCGATCTTTGAAACAAGTAATTGATAGATGTGACAATCGCCTCTAGATCACGCGGTCTAGCAACAATTAATCAACGATAGAAACAATCTCGTTCAAGAGAACCTCCAAAGAACCCGTCCTTGGCAACCGTCGTGATATTCGATTGACAAACGCCACAAAGATAAATCTTTTGATAAGTTTGATTTTGAAAACACCGAATTGTATTTGAGAGAAAATCTCACAATTCTTGATACGATCCCGCCCACGAGATCTTTTATTTTTCCCGATCTTTGAAACAAGTAATTGATAGATGTGACAATCGCCTCTAGATCACAAGGTCTAGCAACAATTAATCAACGATAGAAATAATCTCGTTCAAGAGAACCTCCAAAGAACCCGTCCTTGGCAACCCTCGTGATATTCGATTGTCAAACGCCACAAAAGATAAATCTTTTGATAAGTTTGATTTTGAAAACACCGAAGTGTATTTGAGAGAAAATCTCACAATTTGATATCAAATCAATAATGAACAAAAGTTGAATTGTTTACATGGTACTCTAGTTTAAATATATGTAACCAAAACCTAAATACAGAAAACTGCATATTTAAAGATATCAAATCTACTTGCCAAAAAAATTAAAACTCTAATTTAGAAAAAAAATATTCTCTCCAATTCGTAAAGGACACGGACCCCGTGTAGAGGTCCGGAAGGGGGTCCGCGTAGGCACGGTATTTCTCGTCCTAAAATGTAAGGGACACGGACCCCGTGTACAGGTCCGTGTACACGTCCGTGTAGGCTCGGTCTGGCGGCTCAAACTACCCGCAACGCGGTAAATCGCAAGTGTAATAGCCAAGCCTGGTGTACAGTACGGTTTAAGATTTTATATGATTAATGACTTTTTAGTTGAGTTTTTGTGGGGACCCGGACGCTAATCATCTTCTTAATCATCTTTGGGATTTTATTATCAATTAAGATAAACAGGGTCTAAAAATTTTTCTTTAAAATGCGGAAGGTAATGGAATCAATCTATTATACATCTCAGTATAAAAGTACAATAATGTACAACAATTATTCAAACTAGTCTAAAGTTCAAGTACTAAATTTCAAGTATTAAACCAAGTCGACAATAAGTCCGGAATCACCACTCTAACTCATCTTCTCTCATCATCTTCTTGACCCCGATCCTGTCCCACCTGTTGTCATGCACACATACAAAACAAGACAACAGCCGGATACTCCGGTGAGAATAAATCCCAGTATAAAACATGTATACATGCATATACACAATACAAATCATAAAGCATATTATCATGCATAAAATTCATAACAATAGGTTTCATAGTCTAGGAAACCAAATCAAAATAAGCATGCAGTAACAATGGATTCCATAATCTCTGGAATCAAAATAAAATAAGCATGCAACTCAATTCCATTCATATCTTGACTCGACTCGACTCTAACTCTAAGGATCCCGGTGTGAATAAGATGTCACTGTCTGTCACCTACCCTCCCAATCGGGGTAACTGTATGTCTTATTCCTAGACTTCGGTCATGTCTGTATCGAATGTCTACAATCGGAGTGAATCTGATCCGAAGCGTCGATACCACCGAACATCTAGTTTGGCAAGTCTGCCAATGACTCTCCTATGTCAAATGCTTGAATATAAATCTATAAACAAGGCATCGTCATATCAAGAGATTTGAATATAATTCTATAAACAAATCAATTATATCAAAAGGTAAACAACAACTCTAGTATGTGATTTTGTTGGGCAACTCAAATTGAATCTCATTTGAGTTGTGTCTTCCCCAAAACAAAACATGAATTATACATTTCTCTTCTCGGTCTGACGAAGACGAAGTCTTGTATTCAAATCTGTCCATAACTAGTCTGGCAATGACAATCGTATAAATACAATATCAGTATATAATTCATTTCAAGACCTGTTCTGATCAATAATCAAATCGGTATATAATATGATCCATATCTGAACAAGGTACAATCTAATTCATATCAATGATATCATGATACAATCGAAATCATTACTGAATCTGATCAATATCAATCTACCGATGTTTCGACGGCATAACAATACAGTCACGATAAACCCGTCTGTCTCAACATCACAGATATAATACCAGAATTCATAACCAGTATCAGTACAACTCATAATCTGAATAATAACACAACTCTGATATAAAATCTCAACTAAATCAACTCTGAAATTCATAACAATTTCATAAACAGTCTATTCTTTAATCTGACTTCAGTTATACCATGTCTACTGTAGCAGAAACATCATATCTGATTCATATTCAATTTTGACGATATCATAAATTCAAATCATGTCTAAATGTAACAAAACTTACGTCCAGTTGTAGCCTGCGTCGATAGGAACACAGTACAGAAATCGGATTAAAATTCTAACGGGCTGATCTTTCACAATCACAAATCTACAAAGGCGTAAGGATTTTTCTCTCAAAGCTTCGACCCTTTTCTGGATTTTGTGAAGGAAAGGCGTGCAATTCTTATATATATACTGCATGCAACACCCGGAAACGTGGCTTATTTTTCATGTTGCACGTCGCACCGCGGGTGCGCTCACTTTTGCACCGCGGGTGCGCTCCATGTATTGATATGCATCAACTTTCCCCGAAGCTTGGACCGCGGGTGCGCTCTGTCTTTTAACGCGGGTGCGCTGACCTTACTGGTACAACACCGCGGGTGCGGTCTGTCTAGCACCGCGGGTGCGGTGTCACTTCCGTAATTAATCTATAACTCTCTGTCCCTCAACCGCGGGTGCGGTCTTGTTCGTAGCGCGGGTGCGCTCATGCTACTGTAATTCTTCCACAATTCATGAGCTCAACCGCGGGTGCGGTCCTTTCCTTACCGCGGGTGCGGTCTATATTTCATGCACCACTTCATAATCTCATTTAGTGCTTCTCATTACATGTCATGCATACTCATATCTTCCGAATATCACATCAATGAAGACTAATAAATCTCGAGCCTTACGGTTTTAGTATAGTATGATGTTAAGAGTTGTGTTTATTGGTCATAGTATTGTTGGTTATTATTGTTTTGTGGCATTGTTGATATTAGTTGATGTGTAGTTGTATTGTATCAGCGTTTCGATTCGATCTTTGTTGCATAGAGTTGGTTGTTGGATGTAGAGGGGACTGCACCCGCGGTCATATAGGTACCGCACTAGCGGTCTCATGTTCAGAATTGTGATATTTTTCCAGTAGCTTCACCGCACCCGCAGTCCATAGTGCAGCGCACCCGCGGTGGATTGGCCGAGACCAGAGCGCACCCGCGGTCCTTTGTGGAGCGCACCCGCGGTCGTCAATTGTGGAATTTTTGGATGAGGTGCCGAAGGCATAGCGCACCCGTGGTGCAAGGGCTAGCGCACCCGCGGTCCGTGAATAGTGAAAGCGTGTTTTCGAGATTTAAGTGATATAAGGCATGAGTTGGTTAACTTTTTCTCATTCTTTTCCCTTCATTTTCGATTTATGCTCTTGGGGAGACTAGGGTTTCTTCATTTCTTTCTTCCCTTTCTTTGATTCAAGCTTGTTGTTGGTTATTTGTGTTGAGAGCAAGGTTATTTTAAGTTCAAGGAGCTAAGGTAAGCTTATGGGTTTGTTTATTTCTTGATTATGGTGTTGGGAGGAATCATGGGTTTGGTGATTGTGTTGGTTTTATGGATTTATTGTTATGGGTTTATGATTATTGAGATGTTGATGGTGTATTTCATGATTTATTGTTGTAGGTTGTGTACCAAGAGATATATTCTAGGTTCCAAGTGGTTGTAAGTGGAATTTCATTCCTTGTGCTCACATGATAGTATATGTATTGTGTTCCAATGGTTTTAATGTGTTATTCCCTTCCATTTGATTCATATTATGTATTGATATACTTGGTTAAAGAGATATCAATCCAACAGAGAAAAGAGAAATACCATCTTATTGTTATATTATGCTATGTTATTCATGTTTCAAGAGTTGATGGTATTTAATGATTTCAAAGCCATGTTTTTCAGAGTATGATATGTATTCATTGCTATGTAAGAGTTCCACTTGCTGAGTTTTATACTCATTTCAGTTATTTCATGTGATGCAGATAAGAGCGACGGGCCGGGACGTTGATTGTGGGCCGGAGTCATATGCATATAGATAAGGAAGAAAGCAGTTATTTTGCTAGCATTTTGACATGATCACAAAAATGATATTTTGTATTTTGTTGTATCATTTGATTGATCATGTATATACATTTGATTATACATTGACATGTATTTTTAAATCCTTCTTTCTTTTTAGAAAATTTTAAATTTCGCTGCTATTTTATTAAAACTGGTCGAGGGGGTTACATTTAGTGGTATCAAAGCCAGGTTCTTTGGACCAATGCATATGACTTCGTCTACTTTCAACAGTCCGGGTATGTCTTCTTCTACATCTATTCATTGTTATCTATTGATATGTATTGTGTGAGCACATTGTAGGAGTATGCCTCCTAAGAGAAAGGCTTCAGAGGGTGAGGATAGTTCTTCCTCTAGAGTTGTCAATGAGTTCGGCAAGTTATTGAAAGAGCAAGCCAAGGTCCATAGTGAGCAGATCCAACAGTTGCTCCATATGCAAGGAACAGGTCAAGGTAGTGGTCAAGGGAGAGGCCAAGTAGCTCAGGCAGTTGGAACTGATGGGATCTTTACTGCTTTCAAGATGATGGATCCGCCTGAATTTGCAGGAAGCACTGATCCGTTGATGGCCGTAGAATGGGTCAAGGCACTTGAGGCTATTGTTGATCATCTCAACTATGGGGACAAAGACAGAATCAGTTGTGCAGTGTTCATGTTAGTCAAGGCAGCACGCATTTGGTGGAATGCTACCAAGGTTAGTGTGGATATTTCGACATTGAAGTGGCAAGAGTTCACTGATCTTTTCAATGACAAGTACTTCCCAGACGCACTTCGAGCTAGGAAGGTGACAGAGTTCTTGGAGCTTCCACAGGGAGGTTTGAATGTCGATGAGTATATTCTGAAGTTCGAGGAGGACTGTCTGTTTGCCCCGTATATTGCTTCCAACGACAAGGATAAAGGTGCTCAATTCATTAGAGGCCTTCGAGCAGAGATCCGGAGAGACATCAATATGTCTAAGGCGGTGACATTTAAAGAGATTGTGGCTAAGGCTTTGTTGGCCGAGCAAGATGAGAAAGACATTGCCAGAGAGAGACAAGCAAGGCAGCAGGCCATTGCTCAGAGAGGCCAGGGTTCGAATCAAAGAGGAAAGGATCGTTTCAAGGGGAAAGGCAAGTTAGAGTTGAGTCCTAAACCACCGGCAGTTCCATTTGATCCCGAGAAGCCATTGTGTCCCAAATGCGGCAGACATCATCGGGGAGAGTGCAGATTTGGTTCTCATACTTGTTATCGATGTGGCACTGCAGGCCATATTGCCAAAAATTGTCCGAGAGGCTCGAGTAAAGAGAAGGTGCAGGGTCGCATCTTCACCATGACAAAGGAAGGTATAAACCATGATTCTTCTGTGATCTCTAGCACTAATTTAATTTCAGGCAGAGTAGCTACGACATTGATTGATACAGGTGCTACTCATTCTTTTATGTCTGAACTATTTTTGAGATCTTTGGGTATAGTTCCTTCTGTTCTTCCCCTCCAGTTTAATGTTGTATTGCCTTCGGGGGATGTGTTGTGCCTAACATCTATTGTGTATGCGTGCTCTGTTCAAATTGATGAGCGAGTGGTTTATGCTGATTTGATTGTTATCCCGATGGTTGCGTTTGATAATATTGATGATATTGATGTGGTGAAAGAGTTCCCTGATGTTTTTGAGGATGATGTGCCGGGTTTGCCGTCGGACAGAGATGTGGAGTTTGTGATTGATCTAGTTCCTGGTACGGTTCCTGTAATGCCCTAGATTGTATGTGGATAAAATAAAAAAATGAAGTGTTGCTTGAAGAAAGGGACCGCACCCGCGCCTAGAGAAGCACTGCACCCGCGGTGCAAGGACAGAAAATTAGTCATGTTACAGTAGGGTCACCGCACCCGCGGTCCAAGAACGAGTGCACCCGCGGTTGATGGACAGAGAGTTGGAAATTATTTACAGAAATGACACCGCACCCGCGGTCGTCGAATTTCAGAAAATGAAAGGCATGCCGTGGGCATAGCGCACCCGCAATGCTGCATGCGAGAAATCCACCTTTGAATTCCATGAAGACACATGGCATATATATATATCTAATTGTGCTGAGTCTTCACTTTCACCATTTCCATCAGCTGAAAACGTGAGAGAGTGGGGAGAAGCTTCAACTCCTTATGCTTTAAGGTTGTGATTTTGAAAGAATTACATATCCAAACTTTAATCCAAGTTGAGATTCTTGTTCCTCTTGACAAGGGCTCCAAAAGGGTATACTTTCTATATCTTTTCAGCATGTTTTGAAGTTAACATGTGGAGGAAATTCAAATATGTTTGTGATTATATGTTCTTGAGATTATAGATGTCGTAGAATCGTAAACGGATCAGTTATTGGATGTCGTATGCAATTTGTATGGAATTCCAGCTTACATGTGCATGAGCTTATGCAGATTTTGAGATATGACACATAGATTGTGCTGATTATGAGTTGAGGATTATGATTGTTGAGATATGTTGAGATTTGAATGGACCGGTAGCGAGAAACTATGCCGTTATACAGTCGAATTGTATCAAGATTTGATATTGAGCTATACCAGTATTAGTTTGAGTTGTGATTTGATATTGTGCATCTCAACATTGTCATTTCAGATTTGGATTGACAGGTTCAATATCCCTACTGCGAGACTTCGATTTATTCGACGACAAGAAGGTATAATTCATGTTTTGTTTGGGGAAGACACAACTCAAATGAGATTCAATTTGAGTTTCCCAACCAAATCACATACTAGACTTGTTGTTTATTTTTTGATATGAATTTGATTTGTTTATATATTTATATTCAAATCTCTTGATAGAATGATGTCTTGTTTATAGATTTATATTCAAGCCTTTGAGATAGGAGAGTCATTGGCAGACTTTCCAAACTAGATGTTCGGTGGTATCGACGTTTCGGATCAGATTCACTCCGATTGCAAACATTCGATACAGACTTGACCGAAGTCTAGGAATAAGACGTACAGTTACCCCGATTGGGAGGGTAGGTGACAGACAGTGACGTCTTATTCACACCGGGATCCCTAGAGTAGAGTCGATTCGAGTCAGGACATGATTTGATTTGAGTTGCATGTTTAGATAGATTGGTTTCATAGACTATGGAGCCCATTTTTATTGCTTTGATTCATGATTTATGATTATGTATCAGCATGTATACATGCTTTATACTGGGATTTGTTCTCACCGGAGTTTCCGGCTGTTGTTATGTCTGTATGTGTGCATAACAATAGGTGGGGCAGGATCAGGGTCACGACAGAGATGAGAGATGGACATAGCGTGGTGATCACGGGCGCAGAAGATCACTAGTGATGTTGTACTAGATTTGTATTACTCGTAGTTTATGGTTTGTATTAAACCCTAGTGATGTGTTGGTAGTAAGACATGACATGTATATTATATGTGTTGTAATTAAATAAAGAAAAATATTATGTTTAGTGTTTACATTTGAATTAATGTTAAAAAGCCAAATTTTGACCCACATTTTTGAATAAAGATCCTATTAATCCCGAAAGGAATTGGGTTAAAGCCCGGGTCCCCACAACAGGTGGTATCAGAGCAGTAGGTTCTGTAGACTGAGATAGAATAGAATGAGCGGGGTAGATCGAGTCTTCTTCCTTGCTTTTGATGTGCTAGCATGATTTAATGCTTTCCCTATTATATGTTGTATTGTATTTGAGTTGATTTACAGCATATACTTGTAAAGACTGAATCAGAACGGATTCTGGATCAGAGGTATATGATAAGAGGAGGGCTGAGACAGATTGTATAGATTGTATCCTAATCTGTTTGATAATCAGATATGCCGCCTAGAAGAATACCACAACCAGCTGCAGGTCAAGTGCCGGAACAGGGTAGTACGTCAGGTACTCAGATGGACGTTACTGCGACACCGATGGAGAATTTGTTGAAGAGATTTCAATCATTCCATCCACCTACCTTGAAGGGCACAGAAAATGCAGTGGATTGCGAAAGCTGGTTGGATGATATAGAGATGTTATTTGAATCACTTGCCTATACAGATGAACGAAGAGTGAAGCTGGTTGGGCATCAATTGCAAGAAGTGGCCAAGAGTTGGTGGCTAACGGCGAAACGAGCCTTAGAACATCGAGGTATTGATATTACTTGGAAAGTCTTTAAAGATGAATTTTATCAACGTTTCTTTCCAGTTTCTTATCGAAAAGACAAAGGGGCCGAGTTCGCCAACTTGAGACAAGGCCAGTGGAACATAGAGAAGTATGTTGCCAAATTCTCGTCCTTACTTCGATTTGCACCTCACGTAGCAGGGAATGATGAGGCAGTGGCCGATCATTTCATAAATGGTTTGAATCTGGATATCTTCACTTTATTGAACACGGGGCGACCCAACACTTTTTCTGAGGCGCTGAATCGAGCGAAGGGAGCAGAGGCTGGCTTGATTAGGCAGCGAGGAGCTTCCTATAGTGTTCAGGGTCAGAGACCGCCACCGTTCGCCACAGAGTTTCCACAACCTCCTCCTCGATTTAATAGTGGAATCAGTAGTAGTGGGAAGAAAGATTCTTTGAAAGCTAAGGGTAAGCAGTTCAAGAGAGCAGGGAGCAGTTCATCGAGCTCCAGTGGGTCAAGACAGAGAGGTCCTGGCCGGAGTATAGATGTGACAGGTGTGTATTGCACTACTTGTGGAGGCCGACATGCCACAGAGCAGTGTCAGGGAGTGATGGGCAGATGTAACATATGTAAGCAACAGGGACATTTTGCCAGAGTCTGTCCCGAGAGAGGTGCACAGAGATTTCATAGTGTAGGGTCATCAGCATCAGTGACTCAGCCTGAGAGGCAAGCTTCGTCTGTCCATTCCTTCCGGCCCACGCCTACACAGTCCCAACCTAGAGCTAGAGGTGGCTAGACAGTGAGCCAACCTCCCAGACAACAAGCTCAGGTATTTGCATTGACGGAAGAGCAAGCCCAAGATGCACAAGACGATGTGATTGCAGGTAACTATTTTTTTTGCGGTTATCCTGCGTATGTATTGAGATACAGGTGCATCACATACATTCATATCAGAACGTTTTGCATTGACACATGCATTGCCTGTAGAGTCATTGTCTACTGTAGTGTCTATTTCTTCTCCGTTGGGAAATGGTCTGATATTTGTGACTTCAGTTAGACACTGTGTACTACAATTTGAAGGGCATAAGATCGATTTAGAATGTGTTGTACTTGGTTTATCTGATTTTGATTGTATTGTCGGGATTGACATGTTGACTAAGTACAGAGCCACCGTAGACTGTTTTCACAAGATTGTCAGATTCAGACCTGAAATGACAGAGGAGTGGAAATTCTATGGTAAGGGTTCCAGATCTCGGATTCCCTTAGTATCTGCTCTGACTATGAGTAGATTGTTGCAGCAAGGAGCAGAAGGGTTCCTTATTTATTCAGTAGATTTACTGAAATCGAGCCCGGCATTGGCAGATTTGCCAGTAGTACGGGAGTTTGCAGATGTATTTCCTGACGAGATTCCAGGGTTACCTCCAGCCCGAGAGGTAGATTTTAGTATTGATCTTATTCCAGGTACCGTTCCTATTTCGGGAGCTCCGTATAGAATGGCACCTATTGAGTTGAAAGAATTTAAAGCACAGCTAGAAGATTTGCTAGCCAAGGGATATATCAGACCCAGTGTATCTCCTTGGGGTGCTCCAGTGCTATTCGTGCGCAAGAAAGATGGTTCTATGAGATTGTGTATAGATTACAGGCAGCTGAACAAGGCAATGATAAAGAACAAATATCCTTTGCCTCGTATCGACGACTTATTTGATCAGTTGCAGGGATCATCTATCTATTCCAAGATCGATCTGAGATCTGGATATCACCAGCTGCGAGTACGAGATATTGATATACCAAAGACAGCATTCCGAAACAGGTATGGACATTAAGAATTTATTGTCATGTCTTTTGGTTTAACGAATGCTCCAGCGGTGTTCATGGGACTAATGAACCGTGTCTTTCAGAGGTATTTAGATGAATTTGTGATTGTTTTTATTGATGATATTTTGGTGTACTCTAAGAATTTGGATGAGCATGCCAATCATTTGAGAATTGTGTTGCAAACATTGAGAAATGAAAGATTATATGCGAAAATGTCAAAGTGTGAGTTTTGGCTGAGACAGGTTGTCTCTTGGTTCATATCATATCTGGAGACGGTATTTCTGTAGATCCGAGTAAAGTGGAAGCTGTGATCAGTTGGCCGAGACCGACTTCTGTGCCAGAGATACGCAGTTTCATGGGTCTAGCAAGGTACTATAGACGATTCATCAAAGATTTCTCCAGTATTGCGAAGCCGATTACCCAGTTGACACAGAAAAATGCGCCATTTGTGTGGTCTGCGGATTGTGAATCTAGTTTCCTAGAGTTGAAGAAGAGGCTGACCAGTGCACCTGTCTTGATGATTCCTTCGGGTACTGGTGATTTCGTTGTATATTGTGATGCATCTCACAGAGGGCTGGGATGTGTTCTTATGCAGCGTGGTCATGTGATCGCATATGCCTCTAGACAGCTGAAGCCACACGAGATTCGATACCCCATTCATGATCTTGAATTGGCGGCTATCGTATTTGCCTTGAAGATCTGGCGTCATTATCTTTATGGTGAGAAATTTGAAATTTATTCTGACCATAAAAGCCTGAAATATCTGTTTTCTCAGTCAGAGTTGAACATGAGGCAGCGTAGATGGCTTGATCTACTGAAAGATTTTGATTGCGAGATCAAGTACTATCCAGGAAAGTCAAATGCAGCAGCAGATGCCTTGAGTCGAAAGGTTTGTGTCCTATCCTTATCGACGATAGGTGTTTCGAATTTAGTTGAAGATTTTTGTTTGTCTGGTTTAGCATTTGACACAGATAGTAGACCGCTGAGACTTGCTTCGATTAAAGTTGAGCCAGATTTGATTATGAGGATTAAAGAGGCACAAAGAACAGATCAGAATATACAGCAGTCAATTCAGATGGTCAGATCAGGACATCAGTCTGAATATCAGGTACGTGATTTTATCCTGTATGTGAATAACTGTATTGTAGTGCCAGATGTTTCCGAGTTGAAACAACAGATATTGTCAGCAGCGCACTGTAGTCGGTTCAGCATTCACCCTTGTGGCAGAAAGATGTATAACGATCTAAAGACACAGTTCTGGTGGAACAGATGAAGTCAGACATTGCCGAATTTGTGTCTAAGTGTTTAAATTGCCAACAGGTGAAGGCCGAAAGAAAGAAGCCCGGAGGTTTACTTCAGAGTTTGTCTATTCCTGAATGGAAATGGGATCACATTTCCATGGATTTCGTGACGAAGTTACCTCGATCATCCCGGGGCTGTGATGCGATTTGGGTCATTATTGACAGATTGACCAAATCAGCGTGTTTTATTCCATACAGAATGACATATTGACACGATCAGATGGCAGAATTGTATGTCAGAGAGGTAGTTAGATTACATGGTGTGCCGAAGTCTATCGTATCAGATCGTGATCCACGATTCACTTCTCACTTTTGGCACAGTCTGCAGCAGGCCTTAGATACGACATTACACCTGAGTACTGCTTGTCATCCTCAGACCGATGGACAGTCAGAGCGGACTATCCAGACTTTAGAGGACATGTTGAGAGCTGTAGTGCTAGATTTCGGCACTAGTTGGCAAGATTCACTACCGTTATGTGAATTTTCGTACAACAACAGCTATCAAACGAGCATAGAGATGGCACCGTTTGAGGCATTGTATTGCAAGAAGTGCAGATCTCCGTTGTACTGGGATGATATATCTGAAGTACCAGAACTTGGGCCTGATATGATTCGGGAAATGACTGAGAAGGTGAAGATCATTCAGAAAAGAATGAAGACGGCACAGGATAGACAGGCCAAGTATGCCAATATCAGACGTAGACCGTTATTATTTGAACAGGGAGACAGAGTATTCTTGAAGATTTCTCCTTTCAGAGGCATTGTCCGTTTTGGCAAACGCAGAAAATTGTCTCCTAGATACATCGGTCCATACGAGATTCTTGAAAAGATTGGCGATCGAGCATATCGATTGGCTCTTCCTCCGTCTCTATCCAGGATACATGATGTTTTTCATGTATCGATGCTGGGTAGATACATGCCAGATTATTCTCATGTCATTCAGCCTGACGAAGTTGAGCTAGATCAGACATTGAGTTATGTTGAACAACCGATACAGATTCTTGATCGGAAAGAAAAACAGCTCAGAACGAAGACTATTCCACTATTGAAAGTCCAGTGGAGTCGTCATGGCACCGAGGAAGCGACTTGGGAGACAGAAGCAGATATGAAACAGAAATATCCCGAGTTATTCTCATGATGTGAGTATTTATTCAGCTTTTGACTTTACTGCTATTCGTACATACTTTGATTAATTGATTTCACGTTCGAGGACGAACTAATATCTAAGAGGGGGAGAAATGTAATGCCCTAGATTGTATGTGGATAAAATGAAAAGACGAAGTGTTGCTTGAAGAAAGGGACCGCACCCGCGCCTAGAGAAGCACCGCACCCGCAGTGCATGCACAGAAAATTAGTCATCTTACAGTAGGGTCACCGCACCCGCGGTCCAAGAACGAGTGCACCCGCGGTTGATGGACAGAGAGTTGGAAATTATTTACAGAAATGACACCACAGCCGCGGTGCAAACGTAACCGCAGCCGCGGTAATGTCACCGCACCCGCGGTCTTATATGTACCGCACCCGCGGTCGTCGAATTTAAGAAAATGAAAGGCATGCCGTGGGCATAGCGCACCCGCGGTAAAGAGTGACCGCACCCGCGGTGCTGCATGCGAGAAATCCACCTTTGAATTCCATGAAGACACATGGCATATATATATATCTAATTGTGCTGAGTCTTCACTTTCACCATTTCCATCAGCTGAAAACGTGAGAGAGTGGGGAGAAGCTTCAACTCCTTATGCTTTAAGGTTGTGATTTTGAAAGAATTACATATCCAAACTTTAATCCAAGTTGAGATTCTTGTTCCTCTTGACAAGGGCTCCAAAAGGGTATACTTTCTATATCTTTTCAGCATGTTTTGAAGTTAACATGTGAAAGAAATTCAAATATGTTTGTGATTATATGTTCTTGAGATTATAGATGTCGTAGAATCGTAAACGGATCAGTTATTGGATGTCGTATGCAATTTGTATGGAATTCCAGCTTACATGTGCATGAGCTTATGCAGATTTTGAGATATGACACATAGATTGTGCTGATTATGAGTTGAGGATTATGATTGTTGAGATATGTTGAGATTTGAATGGACTTGTAGCGGGAAACTATGCCGTTATACAGTCGAATTGTATCAAGATTTGATATTAAGCTATACCAGTATTAGTTTGAGTTGTGATTTGATATTGAGCTATACCAGTATTAGTTTGAGTTGTGATTTGATATTGTGCATCTCAACATTGTCATTTCAGATTTGGAATGACAGGTTCAATATCCCTACTGCGAGACTTCGATTTATTCGACGACAAGAAGGTATAATTCATGTTTTGTTTGGGGAAGACACAACTCAAATGAGATTTAGTTTGAGTTTCCCAACAAAATCACATACTAGAATTGTTGTTTATCTTTTGATATGATTGTGATTTGTTTATAGATTTATATTCAAATATCTTGATATGATGATGCCTTGTTTATAGATTTATATACAAGCCTTTGAGATAGGAGAGTCATTGGCAGACTTGCCAAACTAGATGTTCGGTGGTATCGACGCTTCAGATCAGATTCACTCCGATTGCAGACATTCGATACAGACTTGACCGAAGTCTAGGAATAAGACGTACAGTTACCCCGATTGGGAGGGTAGGTGACAGACAGTGACGTTTTATTCACACTGGGATCCCTAGAGTAGAGTCGATTCGAGTCAGGACATGATTTGATTTGAGTTGCATGTTTAGATAGATCGGTTTCATAGACTATGGAGCCATTGTTATTTCTTTCATGCATGATTTATGATTTCGTATCAGCATGTATACATGTTTTATACTGGGATTTGTTCTCACCGGAGTTTCCGGCTATTGTTATGTCTGTATGTGTGCATAACAACAGGTGGGGCAGGATCAGGGTCACGACAGAGATGAGAGATGGACATAGCGTGGTGATCACGGGCGCAGAAGATCACTAGTGATGTTGTACTAGATTTGTACTACTCGTAGTTTATGGTTTGTATTAAACCCTAGTGATGTGTTGGTAGTAAGACATGACATGTATATTATATGTGTTGTAATTAAATAAAGAAAGATATTATGTTTAGAGTTTACATTTGAATTAATGTTAAAAAGCAAAATTTTGACCCACATTTTTGAATAAAGATCCTATTAATCCCGAAAGGAATTGAGTTAGAGCCCGGGTCCCCACAGTTCCTATTTCTAAGGCTCCGTACAGAATGGCCCCTACAGAGATGAAAGAGTTAAAAACGCAGTTGTAAGATCTATTGGATAAAGGTTTTATACGGCCGAGTTCTTCGCCATGGGGAGCTCCGGTTCTTTTTGTTAAAAAAAAAGACGGGTCTTTGCGGCTATGCATTGATTATAGAGAAATCAACAAAGTGACTATCAAGAATAAATATCCGTTGCCATGGATAGATGATCTTTTTGACCAACTGCATGGGGCTACAGTGTTTTCGAAGATTGATGATGTGAATCTTTGTACGACGAATAGCAAACACGATTAAAATCGAATCGCGCCCTCAATTCAATAACGAACAAAGAATCGTTGTTGTCCCGATCTTTTGAATCAAGTGTGTGTGTTGTGATTTTCACCTCTAAACTATGAAAAGTCTAGCAACAATAATCACGAAATAAACAACCGAAATTATAACGAACCTTCGAAGAACAAGTCGACGACAATCCGCACAAGCACGATCGACAAACGCCACAAAGTTAAAAAAAACTTTGATAAGTTTGATTTTTGAATAACAAAGCGAAGCTTTGAAAAGTTTGAGAGAAAACTCTAAACATTGATAAAATATCAATAATGAATCTGAAAAGTTCAAAGTTTACATGGTATTCTAGCTTATATATAGGAAACAAAACCCTAAATATAGAAAATTGCATAATTAAAGATAACAAATCAATAATTAATTTAGAATTTAAACTAAGGAAACTAGAATTCTCCTCGCAGTAGTCGCGCCCGGGCGGTAGGATATTACCGCTCGAGCGCCAGGTCTTCTCGCTTGTTCCCACTCGGGCAGTAGAATTTGACCGCTCGAGCGCCGAGGGTTCTGGAAATTTTGCTTCCTCCAATTCATCCTCTACTTGATTGTGATGCAAACCGAACCCCTCGAGCCTTATTTCCAACCCTTCATTGGTTGGATGAAGGGCAACATTCAACATCCTCAAGCGTCCTCTCGGGATTGGTTCTTGAAACGCATAGTGGCTGGCTAGATTCATATCAATTGATCTGCGATCTGGCTATTATCAGTGGAAGGTTAGGGAGTTTGATATCCCTAAGACGGCGTTCCGGACCAGGTATGGTCATTATGAATTTCTTGTGATGTTTGGTTTGACTAATGCTCCTTCAGTCTTCATGGATCTGATGAACCGAGTGTTCAAGCCGTATTTGGATAGCTTTGTCATTGTTTTCATCGATGACATATTTTTTTATTCCAAGACCAGAGAGCTTCATTCAGAGCACCTCAGAGTTGTTCTTCAGTTGTTGAGAGAGAAGAGGCTGTATGCTAAGTTGAAGAAATGTGTGTTCTGGTTGGAGCAGATTTCTTTCTTAGGCCATGTTGTCTCGAAGGATGGTATAGCGGTTGATCCAGTGAAAATTGAGGCGATTCAGAAATGGCCTATCCCTACCACTGTATCAAAGGTACGCAGTTTCCTTGGTTTGGCGGGTTATTATCGTCGTTTTATTTCATATTTCTCCAAGATTGCCTTGTCGTTAACCAATCTGACGAGGAAGACTATGAAGTTTGAGTGGTCCAATGATTGCCAAAGTGGATTTCAAGAGTTGAAAGATATATTGACGACAGCTCCGGTACTTGCATTGTCCAGTGGTTCAGAGGACTTTGTTGTTTATACTGACGCGTCGAAGAAAGGTCTTGGTGCAGTGCTGATGCAACGTGGAAAGGTTATAGCCTATGCTTCTCACCAGTTGAAGGACTACGAGAAGAATTATCCTACGCATGATCTGGAACTGGCAGCTGTGGTATTCGCCCTGAAAATCTGGAGACATTACTTATATGGCGAAAAGTGTGAAATTTTCATGGACCACAAGAGTTTGAAGTATTTGTTTTCCCAGATTATGATGTGACGATTAGTTATCACCCAGGGAAGGCAAATGTTGTAGCAGATGCTTTGAGCCGTAAGTCGAGTTCTTCTTTGAATTCTTTGATTCAGAAGCCATTGTTGTTAGATTTGCAGCGAGAAGAGATAGCTTTGGTTGTTCCGGGGACCATTGCTCGCTTGTCAGCATTGGTCATTCGGGCTACATTGACGGACAGGATCCGTAGAGAGCAGGTCAATGATTTACAGTTGACAGAGTTGAGAGCCAGAGCAGAGGAGAGAGGTAATTCAGAGTTTGGATTGAAAGGAGATGGTTTGGTGACTTTCAGAGGCCGTATATGTATTCCTGTTGGTGATGATATTCGACGAGACGTCTTGACAGAGGTACATACCGCGCCATACTCGATACATCCAGGCAGCACCAAGATGTATCAGGATCTTCGTAGACTCTATTGGTGGCCAGGTATGAAGAAATATATTGTCATGTTTATTTCTCAGTCCCTAACTTGTCAGCAGGTGAAAATCGAGCATCAGAGACCTGCTGGGACATTGCTGTCATTACCGATTCCTCAATGGAAATGGGAGCATATTACGATGGACTTCCTGACCGGTCTTCCAAGGACGC
This sequence comes from Primulina tabacum, assembly GCF_025594145.1. Classification (NCBI taxonomy): domain Eukaryota; kingdom Viridiplantae; phylum Streptophyta; class Magnoliopsida; order Lamiales; family Gesneriaceae; genus Primulina; species Primulina tabacum. The sequence continues at coordinate 25,970,965 of NC_134561.1, read as the reverse complement.
AGAAAGGTTTTAACTCTATTTGGGTTATTGTTGATCGGTTGACCAAGTCAGCGCATTTTCTTCCAGTCAAGAGGACGTATTCTATGAACCAGTATGCCAAAGAGTACATAGCAGAGATTGTTAGACTTCATGGTGTTCCTGTGTCGACGTGTCTGATCATGACCCTAGATTTACTTCAGAGTTTTGGAAGATTTTGCACAGAGCTATGGGTTCACGGTTAGCATTCAGTACAGCATATCATCCCTAGAGTGACGGTCAATCAGAGAGAGTTATTCAGATTCTAGAGGATATGCTCAGAGCTTGTACTATTGATTATCCTGGTAGCTGGGATTCCAAATTGCCTTTTGTTGAGTTCACGTACAATAATAGCTATCAAGCGACAATTGGCATGGCACCGTATGAAGCACTTTATGGCAGACAGTGTAGATCGCCATTTTATTGGGATGAGATTGGTGAGAGGAAGATGTTGGGTCCAGAGTTGGTCCAACAGACAGCTGATGTTGTTGCTGTTATTCGAGAGAGGATGAAGACAGCACAGTCGAGATAGAAGAGTTATGCTGATGTGCGTCGTAGGCCGTTGCAGTTTGAGGTTGGCGACCATGTGTTCTTGAAGATAGCACCTCTTAAAGGTGTGATGCGATTTAGCAAAAAGGGAAAGTTGAGTCCGAGATTTATTGGTCCATTTGAGATTTTGGATAGAGTCGGTGATCGAGCTTACAGGTTAGCCCTACCGCCAGATCTTGACAGAGTTCATAATGTTTTTCATGTTTCAATGCTCAGGAAGTATATTGCGAATCCTTCCCATATTCTTCACCACGAGCCATTGGATTTGACGCCGAATTTGACGTACCAAGAGATTCCAGTCCAGATTCTGGATCGCAGAGTTAGAGTGTTGAGAAACAAAGAGATCGGCATTGTTAAAGTCCTTTGGAGGAATCATTTGATTGAAGAAGCTACGTGGGAACAAGAGGATGAGATGAAAGAGAAGTATCCTGAGTTGTTTGCGCAGTGACATCAATTTCGAGGACGAAATTCCCTTAAGGAGGGGAGATTGTAATAGCCAAGCCTGGTGTACGGTACGGTTTAAGATTTTATATGATTAATGACTTTTAAGTTGAGTTTTAGTATAGCGTGATGTTAAGAGTTGTGTTTATGGGTCATAGTATTGTTGGTTATTATTGTTTTGTGGCATTGTTGATATTAGTTGATGTGTAGTTGTATTGTATCAGCGTTTCGATTCGATCTTTGTTGCATAGAGTTGGTTGTTGGATGCAGAGGGGACCGCACCCGCGGTCTCATGTTCAGAATTGTGATGTTTTTCCAGTAGTTTCAACGCACCCGCGGTCCATAGTGCAGCGCACCCGCAGTGGATTGGCCGAGACCAGAGCGCACCCGCGGTCCTTTGTGGAGCGCACCCGCGGTCGTCAATTGTGGAATTTTTGGATGAGGTGCCAAAGGCATAGCGCACCCGCGGTGCAAGGGCTAGCGCACCCGCTGTCCGTGAATAGTGAAAGCGTGTTTTCGAGATTTAAGTGATATAAGGCATGAGTTGGTTCACTTTTTCTCATTCTTTTCCCTTCGTTTTCGATTTATGCTCTTGGGGAGACTAGGGTTTCTTCATTTCTTTCTTCCCTTTCTTTGATTCAAACTTGTTGTTGGTTATTTGTGTTGAGAGCAAGGTTATTTTGGGTTCAATGAGCTAAGGTAAGCTTATGGGTTTGTTTATTTCTTGATTATGGGGTTGGGAGGAATCATGGGTTTGGTGATTGTGTTGGTTTTATGGATTTATTGTTATGGGTTTATGATTATTGAGATGTTGATGGTGTATTTCATGATTTATTGTTGTAGGTTGTGTACCAAGAGATATATTCTAGGTTCCAAGTGGTTGTAAGTGGAATTTCATTCCTTGTGCTCACATGATAATATATGTATTGTGTTCCAATGGTTTTAATGTGTTATTCCCTTCCATTTGATTCATATTATGTATTGATATACTTGGTTGTATATTAGAGGCAATTGAATGTCTCAATTGTGAAAAAGGGAATACAAAAGAAAGAGTATGCAAAGTGTTTGTTTAAATGCCCAAGAGAGAGTTTAAATGATTTATTGGATTGATAGATACATAGTCAGAGATTGCATGCAATTAGTTGATCAACGACCATAGGCTTATATCCCTCAGAGTTATCGATTTATATCGATGGGATATAGGTACAGAGCCAGAGATACTATATAGATATCAATCCAACAGAGAAAAGAGAAATACCATCTTATTGTTATATTATGCTATGTTATTCATGTTTCAAGAGTTGATGGTATTTAATGATTTCAAAGCCATGTTTTTCAGAGTATGATATGTATTCATTGCTATGTAAGAGTTCCACTTGCTGAGTTTTATACTCATTTCAGTTATTTAATGTGATGCAGATAAGAGCGACGGGCCGGGACGTTGATTGTGGGCCGGAGTCATATGCATATAGAGAAGGAAGAAAGAAGTTATTTTGCTAGCATTTTGACATGATCACAAAAATGATATTTTGTATTTTGTTGTATCATTTGATTGATCATGTATATACTTTTGATTATACATTGACATGTATTTTTAAATCCTTCTTTCTTTTCAAAAAATTTTAAATTCCGCTGCTATTTTATTAAAACCGGTCGAGGTGGTTACAGCAAGCTTCCAATTCATCCTCTACTTGATTGTGATGCAACCCGAACCCTTCGAGCCTTGTTTCCAAGCTTTCATTGGTTGGATGAAAGGTAACATTCAACATCTTCAAGCGTACTATCGGGATTGGTTCCTGTAACGCATAGTGGCTGGCTAGATTCATATCATACTCCCTTTCTTTAAAAAGATTTGTCCTCAAATCTTGTCTTTCTTGATAGCTAGGAAGATCAATACATTTCATTCCTTTTCCACAATCCTGCAAGTAGAGTTTAACAATGCTCGGAATCGAACCGGCTATTTCAATAAAATAAAATTAACCAACCTTGCACAGATGTACATGAAGTGGTTTATTCAAAATAAAGAATCGCTCATCCTCACTCTTTTGGGCCATACATATAATTTCTTTTTTTGTTCGTTTGGCCTCTTTTTCACACAACTCTTTATTTTCATCAATGGCCATCCTGCCTTTTTTATCACTCTCTATTTCAGCCATCTCATTTTCTTTTTCTCTCAACTCATAACAAATTGATTCACCAACACACATTACATTCGTTGACAGTTGAGCAAAAGAAACAACTTGCACATCATCTAACAACTCACCCTCCACAGCACAACACTCAATACTCGCATGAGACACAATTGGAGTATCAACATTCAAATCATCCACAAGTTTGGCAAGATTGGAATTGGAATCCACTACCTTCACATCCTCATTCGGACAATGATGAAAATCATGTCCTACCTATAGACACCACAAACATCGAATTTTTAAATACTAGTTGATTGAGGTTTTATTTTAAAAAGGGCAAAATATTTTATAAAAATATTTTCTTGTATTAAGTGAGTTGGCCGAAATATATAAAAAAAAAAAAATTTCTAGTACTTTTAAAGCAATAAAAAGGACAGGACGTTCCATTTACAGCAGCTTTGCTACGGTTCAGAGGTCACGTACGAGTTCTTGGTTGGCTTTTAGCCTATGGCCTTGGACTGGACAGTACCTTATTGAGTTAGGAAGGTCATGTTTTTGGCCGTTCGTGATTTGGTTAAGTTCAGAGGTCGTACAAGAATTTACGGTGCAATGTGCCAAAGTGACTCTCGAAAGAGCGTTTCATGATTTTGGCCTCCATGCACAATTTTCGTGTATTACAGCCCTTGGTATTTATTTTCCAGTATTTTAGGCGTATTTTAATCATGACTAAACGATGGTTCGATGTTGGTTCGGGTTGGTACGGAGTCATGGTTAGATACTAAGTTGTTGGGCGTAATTGTCTCGTTTTCGGTTCGGTTATGATATGTTGGTCAAGTTAAGTTTATTTTCATGGTTATCATGTTAGAATTAGGTCGCAGCGAGCCTGGAAACGATCCAACCCAATTTGTAAAATAACACATGAATTTAATTATATTACGTGCATAAAAATATAAAAGTTTATTTTTGAGATATATGCGATATGTCTTCTGGCCACTTCACGCTTATGGGATTGCAGCTTATGGGATTATTACTTCACCCGATGACCTACGACCGGTTTATGTTTATGTACGGGTACGGGTATCCAGTCCAAGGGCTGTGATGATCTCTACCGTCCAGGATACTGTGGTTTAGTCTGATCAGACGAGCATGTTATGTTATGTTACGTTATGGGCCATTTGCGTAGAACATTATCTCAACAGAAAAGTATGATATGCTATTTTATGACAGGGCTCTATCGAGCAAACATTTTACGTACGATTTTTCAGTTATGCACGTATGGGCTCTATCGAGCAAACATTTTACGTACGATTTTTCAGTTATGCACGTATTTATAATTATTCATGACACGATTTTTCACGTTACGCTTTACGATATGATATCTTTACATGGCATGAGATTTTATGATATATTTACTTGTTATTCACGATATATGCATGCTGAGTCTTTAGACTCACTAGACTTGATTGATGTAGGTACTGACGATGCAGAGGCTAAGGGCGGGGACCAGTGAGTTAGCTCAGATCGGCGGTAGTACGAACCCGAGGACCTCACGTTTAGTTATTCAGTTTTATGTTCAAACTCTTGTTATAACTTTTATAGATTTTAAGTTATTGTTTAAAACATTATTCAGTTTCCGCTGCTATGTTTATGTTAAACCGTTGGATTATTTTACGAAATTTTTTATGCGTTGCAAGTTTATTTATTTAAAGAGAAAATTTTTAATAATTCCGCAAAATTATGAATACAAAATATGGGTCATCACACTTATAATGACAATGATTGAACATTTTACTGGAAGATTAACTGATAATGGTGAACAAATACTTACTTTATTAAGTAATCTAAAATATAAAACTGTTACTGATTTTAGATGGTATAGAGATACTTTTCTATCTCGTATTTATGAGATACCATACTGTAAGAATAGTATTTGAAAAGCTAAATTTAAAGATGGTTTATCTTTTCTTTTTGCTGAAAGAATCAGAAAAATATTAAGAAAAGATGATATTTCTATTCCATATGAAAATATACTTATGGAATATTAATAAGTACTTGTATTCAATAGGATTCAGCTCTTTGTAATGAATTAAAATTAAATAATCAAATTAAAAGACATAATTTACTTGAAAAAAAACAATTAGATAAATTTTGTGATCAATTTGGTATCTATTTATCTAATAAAGGAAAAAAGAAAATTAAGGATAAAGAATAAAGATTTTATAGAAAGAAAAGACATTTGTATGATAGACTGTTGGGGATCGATATCGAGTTTAGAGGGCGTGAATAAACTCGTTCATTTGTTGGACTTTTTGCAAAGGGTGCTAGAATCCTGTTAGAGATTATAACTTATCTTGTTCGAATAAATATTCGACAGATCACAATAATAAGTGCGGAAACGATCTTATGATATGAGGGTGAAAACAGTAACACAGTAAGCAATGGAACATTGATTGTTTCTGAAAGTTCGACGATAAAATATTCTACGTTTCTCCTTCTTCTATTACCAGAAGGTATCACTAAAAAAATTTGGTTTTTACAGTACAACACTTGTACACACTCAATTCAGTAGGGCTTATCCTTCGCCTACTGAAACTCTTAGTTTCATACAACACAATGTAATATAGCAAAGTTCTGGAAAAGACTTTTTCCCAGATTACAGACTCCTCTCAACAAGATGTAGTAAAGTGTATAACTTTTGAAGAGGTGAAGAAACAACAGAACAAAATGATCTCAAAAGATCAGATGTCTATTATAAAGCGTGTGATGCTTTTCTATATGTTGAGCTTGAAGATAAGTAGTAGTTGTTGATAGCTCAAACTAACGTTGAAATTATCGACGTGTTGATAATAATAATTATTTTCATCTATAAAGGATTTGTAATATCCCAACCTTTTAGTATTTTATTGTTTATGATATTATTTTTGTTTGGGTGTTTAGGAAATATTTTTATTGGAATTGTTAAAATATGGTCATTGTTTATGGTTGTGTGGCCCTTAGCTCCTAATCGTTATTACAACACAATCTGATTAGGGTTAACTAATTACAGCGGAAAACAAGTTTAAAATTTCTTTACAATGAGCCCAAATCATTTTATTTGAATACTAAAAATAGTATTTAATCTCACATCATAAACATGCCCACACGAAATCATAACCAATCATATATACCACAGATATCTAAACAATGATATATGGTATGCAATGCATGTATGTCGTGGAGGTATCAGGTCAAATGCCCATCCACTGAGCACATGTCAGAATCAAACGAATCGCTATCAAATCAATGCTCGAGCTGGCACACCGGCCTCAATAAGGGATACTCGTATGATAGCGTCGACGAAGCGCCATCAAATCCCAAATCTCATATCCAATCATCGGGGTCACAATTGTCTATGCTTTACGGGTCATATAATACCAACATAGCAATTGTGTTCACAAACCCCAGAATCCAATCAAATCATATCAGGATATCCAAGGATCATAACTCAACGTGCATGTCATGTATCGATGTATGCATCAAACGATGTGTGTTAACAAAACATTTATTTTATACATCGATATATCAATCTCAATGTCATGTATGCCACATCAATCAACAATATGATACAGAGCGAGAGAGGAGAGGTGAGAGACTATGGTTTTGAGGTTTTCTTTTCGATCGTGCGACTTATCGATTTATCCAATCGACGAATCGACTTCAGTTCTGGGATCGTTGACACGAGGTCTTCGATTTGAGGTATAAATTTTATAGTTTTGGTGATGTTTGAAATTCATCGATTTTTGGAATAAATCCGATAAATTGTTAAATCATACAGAAACTGAAGATTGTTGAATAGTGTATGATTTTAACGAAGTAGAGATGATTATAGTGATGTTATTTTGAATTATTCCCAATTTATTATAATTAGGGAATTTTAATCGTAGGGTTGAGATTGAATAGTTATTTTTCAGTTGTTATTAATTCTGATAAATATATGCGGTAGAATAACCGACAAGAAACTAAGTTTTGAAGTCGGAATTGAATTATGCTATGATTTGAATTTGATATGAATTTTTGAAGTTTCAAAAGATATTTGAAACTTATATTATTGATTTTGAATTATGTTATTGATGTAGATAAATTATTATATTGGTATCTTCAAGCTACATCAACTGGAACGAAGAATTGAGGTATGTTGCGACCGGGTAACATACGACAGGTATTTGTATTATATGATATATGTCGGATTGATTTGATTGATTGGAATGAGAATACATGTCTATATGCCTTATTTGTTGATTGATGTGGCATACATGACATTGAGATTGATATATCGATGTATAAAATAAATGTTTTGTTAACACACATCGTTTGATGCATACATCGATACATGACATGCACGTTGAGCTATGATCCTTGGATATCCTGATATGATTTGATTGGATTCTAGGGTTTGTGAACACAATTGTTATGTTGGTATTATATGACCCGTAAAGCATAGACAATTGTGGCCCCGATGATTGGATATGAGATTTGGGATTTGATGGCGCTTTGTCGACGCTATCTTACGAGTATCCCTTATTGAGGCCGGTGTGCCAGCTCGAGCATTGATTTGATAGCGATTCGTTTGATTCTGACATGTGCTCCGTGGATTGGCATTTGACTTGATACCTCCACGACATACATGCATTGCATACCATATATCATTGTTTAAATACTTGTGGTATATATGATGGTTGTTCCATACGGAGCTTTGCTCACCCTCAAGGGGGGCTGTTGTTGTCTTTGTGTGTGGACGACAATGGCAGGTACCTCAGGATATTAGGAGGCCGGAAAGGGTACTTCTGGAGGGAGTCACAGTTTGGGCTGAGGTTTTATGTTTTGTTCCCAGTATATATATATGTATCTATATACCGGGGCATGTCCCGAGGATTTGAGGTGTTTGTATATGATTGGTTTTGATTATGTGTGGGCGAGTTTTATGATATGAGATAAAATACTATTTTTAGTATTCAAATTATAAAAGAAATATTTTGGGCTCATTGTAAAGAAAATTTAAACTCGTTTTTCGCTGTAATTAATTAACCCTAATCAGATTATCTTGTAATAACGATTAGGAGTTAAGGGCCCCACAATCTTTTGAAACTTCAAAAATTCATATCAAATTCAAATCATAGCATAATTCAATTCCGACTTCAAAACTTAGTTTCTTGTCGGTTATTCTACCGCATATATTTATCAGAATTAATAACAACTGACAAATAATTATTCAATCTCAACCCTACGATTAAAATTCCCTAATTATAATAAATTGGGAATAATTCAAAATAACATCACTATAATCATCTCTACTTCGTTAAAATCATATACTATTCAACAATCTTCAGTTTCTGTATGATTTAACAATTTATCGGATTTATTCAAAAAATCGATGAATTTCAAACATCACCAAAACTATAAAATTTATACCTCAAATCGAAGACCTCGTGTCAACGATCCCAGAACTGAAGTCGGTTTATCGATTGGATAAATCGATAAGTCGCACGATCGAAAAGAAAACCTCAAAACCATAGTCTCTCACCTCTCCTCTCTCGCTCTGTATCATACGTGAGTAGGTGGAATTCAAGAATTCCACCGATTCAAATTTATTTATATTTTTTAATTTTTTTTAATATTATATTATTTTATTAATAATATAATATATACTATTTAAAATTTTAACGCCGGTATATCTCTTTGGACAAGTCAAACGATTCAATTTTCCAAAACTCAAAACATGAAACTTCTGTATCTTTGAGTTTTCTACGTTATATCCAAGTCTCAAATCATTTGGACTTCATATGACCAAGATATGTCATATTTTATTCTTTAAAATTAATTCATTATTTTTCAACTTATTTACGAAAATGCCATCAAAATAAATTGAATATTTTTCAACTTATTTACAAAAATGCCATCAATGCTATTTTATATTCGGGGTCTCACGTTTCTCCCCAACTTAAAAGATTTCGTCCTCGAAATCTCAAACATCTCTATATACATAACATTAGCAAACATATAATATGTCACCAGTTATAGTACATGTCAAAACTAAAATCAGTAAAAGGATCAGAATACATCGAATACAATGGAACAGATGAACTAGCATCAAATAAATGCGGATACGAATCTCGCATTTTGCTTTCCAATTCCCACGTTGATTCTTCAACAACATGTCGTGTCCATTGCACTCGAACTAGCGGAATCGATTTATTACGCAATACTTTTTCCTTCCGATCCATAATACGAACAGGTTGTTCGACATAGGAAAGAGAAGGATCAAGTTCAACCTCATCAGGTGCAAGTACATGTGATTGATCTGGTTCATATTTCCTCAGCATAGAAACATGAAACACATCATGAATAGCAGATAGAGCTGGTGGCAATGCCAATCGATACGCAAGATCACCAACTCATCCAGAATCTCGTATGGACCAACATAACGAGGAGATAATTTCCCTCGCATGCCAAATCGAACAGTGCCTCTAAAGGGAGATATTTTAAAAAATACTCC